>NC_056745.1:945741433-945753933 GCF_019279795.1 Protopterus annectens | reverse complement strand
ATGAGGTGAGACACAGACTTCATGAGAATTTCTTCCTCAACATTTTTGTATTGAAGACAAAAACATATGGCTGATAGTAGACCATATTATAAACATGAGTATTTTAATAGTCTAGATAAAGATATACACTCTGTTTTACTTTTCAGTATATCTACCCTAAATAAAGCAGTCATATTTCTAGAATACCAAGGGTTTTCAACATAATTACGAGGCGTTAGAGTCATCTGCTGCTCAGAAAATATGGTACTGAAAAAAATGTGCATCTTCTTTCTGAATATTTCCAGAATTCTGGTACACTTTACAACCACCAATATAAGAAAGAAATTCCTGTGCTCTTCCAAATGAGCAAACAGCACTGGGGACCATACCTCTCAACTGTACAGATTTTTGCAGAGCATTCAGATTTTTGCCTCATATTTTCGTGTGTTCCGCCTAAATCTGTACTTTTCTGACATATAGCTTAGGACTGAAATCATTAAATAATGACAAACATTTGAGTTTAAGACTCCACATCCTTCAGGAAATCCATGCTAATGAAAAACCTATTATTCTATCAACTTTCTAAGTTTGTAAGAGTAATATTTAAAATCTGTCCCTATTTGTCCCCCCATCATTTTAGGCTTTGTCCAGAGTTTTTGCTCTAAGAGGTTGAGAAGTATGCTGGGGACATAGGACTAGTATTTATGCTTGACAGAGACATTCTGTAATCATTAAAACTGAAGGTGAAGTAAAACAGAATCTACCCCAAACACAAGTACTACCTCAACATTAACATTAGAGTAGTGGAGACAAAGTATACCCTAGGTATGAACAATACTATGCAGCAACACCTGCTCATGTGCAAAGGTTTTGGATTACCCTAGGTCTGAACAAATTCTGAAATTTACAACTGAAGATGCAAGGGGTTTCACCCTTCTTATAACCACTGTCTTGTGATACAGCTGCATAGATTGAAGAAGATATGGAGTATTATCTGGTGACAGCAATTGCAAGAAGGTTGATTTCCATGACAAGTGAAAACAGTCCTGTAATTATAACTATATGTGAGACAGTGGGCTCACATTGAAAATACTGGGAAGGTAAAAAAGTATTCTGTGTATACCAGTGCAAAAGTAGGACATCACTTTATCTAAAACCTAGTGGAACTAAATATAATGTATAGTGGTTTCCAGCACTATTTCACCAGGAAAAATATAAACTCACCTCTTTATACACCATATCACAAGTCACAATAAACAGAAAATGGTTAATGGACTGTCTAATGGATTAACTAACATTCAGGCCTGACACAGGAAGCTTTGAAAAAAAAAAAAAAAAAAAAACAGCCTATAGTCATAAAGCTCTGCACCAAACTGTTAGAAGCTGCCAGACATTAAGCTCTGTCTTCACAGGAAAAAAAAAATAAAACTAGTTAGAGGGAATTGAAACTTATATCACAAAACTGACTAAGTAAATCTTGATGAAATAAATACCCTAAATATCATCGCATAATACTTTCTCCCAGATTCTCTATACCTTGCATGGCGTGCAAGATCAGTACAGGAGATCTAGCAGGCAATATGTCTGCTGTGTGATCCAGGAACAGCCTGCAGGGGCGTGTACTAATCCTGCATGGACTAAGCCCCTGTATGCAAATCACCCTATTTGCAGGATAAATCTATGCAAATTAGGTGATTTTGCAATCCAGGAAGCTTGCAACCGGCCGTGCAGGACTAGTGCAATCTGCAGAAATGTACTGGGTTAGTAACCAAGTACATTTCTGCAAAATCCAAAATGGAGCTGTGACAGCTCCAAATATAGGCTGCATATCATGTAGTAAGCATGCCAGCTGCCAAGTATAAGGCCATTGGCATTGCAAACAGTGAAAAAAATACAAAACTCAACTTTTAATTTTCTTTTACCCACTCTCAGCTGTTTAAGTGTAGGGCAGCGGCGTACAAACGGGGTTGGGGGGAAAATAACAAAAGAAACCTAAATTAAGCACCCTAACTAAAATCACAATTCTGCCATGCAAATCAATGGCAGGCAGAAGACAACATGGCCAGTGAGTAGTTGTTGCTAAGGAGGGGAAGCACAGTGTTAGACATGTAACTATGCATTAGCAGGCAATCCTATGCAAATGAGGGGAATGATAGTGAATCCCAGTTTTCCCCAGCATGCTACTCAGGTCCCAACAATGTAAGAGTAGGAATAGCTTGGTGCAAACCTATGAGTTAGGTGACATCATGGGTGTGTGTGTCAGGCATACTGTAAGCAGATTGGAGCCCTGTGGCTGAGGTTGGCTCCTAGCTTAGCACAGCTAAGTTAGGGGGTGTGTCTAAACCTACCTAGCACTTTTTACATTGCCTAAGTGGCTGCGCACTGGGTTTCAAAGGCAGAAAAAAAAGTTAAACCAGGAACTAGCAGCAGTATGCACATTTGTGTACTCTGTTTGTGCGGCACATCCTCGTGCTTAAAAAGGAAGGCAATGGGAAGGGAAAACAGCAGTAGGAAGGTAATCAACGAGAACTAGCATAGCTGACAGGTGAAATGTATCATAATCAGCCAATTACACAGGCAGCAGCCCAGCCCAGGACACTATTATAAACTATGCAAACACCTTCCCCTCTGGTTTTTTCCACACTCTACACCACTGGGTGTAAATAAGCAGGGAACTTTTAACACTCACAACAGCAAAATAATAGGGGCTGCAATAGCTATCATACAACAACTTGTGGAAGAGGCTGAGGGTGGTGAGGATGTGAATGCTGTTGAACAACCCACAGTGAGGAGACGTAGAAGAGTGTACAGACCCAGGGTAACCTACCAGGGGCTACATGAGCTGGAGATAGTGGAGCACTATATGGTGGACAGGGACCTCCTACAGCAAATTGCTGAGCTGTGCCGGCCACGCCTGACACACAGAACTAACAGAGGGGAACCCATCCCAGTGGGTACCAAGGTATGTCTAGGCCTATGAATACTAGCTACAGGTACCTTCCAAAGGCCAGCTGGGATATTATGGGGATTTCACAGACATCAGCATCCAGGGTACTCCAACAGTTCCTGGATACCATGTCAGCACATGTCGATGAGCATGTATATTTCCCCAGCACCAGTGAGGTGTTGGCCAGCAATATGCAACTGTTCCACCAAATAGCAAAATACACCGAGGTAGTAGGTGCTATATACTGCATGCACATATGTGTCAAAGCACCATCCTTTGAGCGGGTTAGGGTCTACATTAACCACAAGGACTTCCCCTCCATCAACTGCCAGGACATTTGTGATGCCCAGGGCATAATATTGAATATGTGTGCTGGCTGACCTGGAAGCTATCATGATTCCCACATCTGGCATCTGATGCAGCTGTACCAGAGATTTGCCAATGGGGACATCCCTGACGGTCACCTAGTGGGGGATGCTGGATACGCAATGGAGCCGTGGCTGATGACACCCATCAGAAATGCACACACACCCAAACAAAAACTCCATAATGAGGCACACGCACAGACCAGAATCATAGTAGAGCATGTGTTTGGGATGCTCAGGTCATGATTCCGGTGTCTGGACACATCCGGTGGAGCCTTGCAGTACTCACCAGCTACATGTACCCAAATTGTCCTTGTATGTGCCATGCTACACAATATGATCCTGTGGAAACAGCTGCAGCAGGAACAGCATGGGGCAGGGCCACACAGCCCCCCACCATTGCCAAGGCCTGCACAGGCACAGAGTGACTTGGAGGAGGAACAACCTGAGCCTGCCCAATGGGGCAGAAGGAGGCATGCCCAGTATGCCCTGGCCTTGGCAAAGAGGCAACACATAGCACATACGCTGACACAGGAGGGACCCAGGGAATAACATATCTCTCATATACAGTAAAAGTGATGCCAAACATTACACTACCTGTGCATAACCATGTGTAGGGAGTGTACTATGTGCATCCTACATAGGCAGCCCTGCAGCACCATCCTCAATACTGGGACACCCACAAGGTAAGTGACTCACACATGCCAGTCAGGGGGGTTCACATACCCAACAACAGTCACAGCCAGCAGGGCAGGTGTAGACAAACACAAACAAAGGCTGTGCTATGGCCTCTGAATGAGGCCTATGGGTAACCTCTTCCCCAGGCCTACACAGACAGACTACAGCAGGTCAGGCAGTGGGATGTCAGTTCTGAAGGGTAGGAAGTCAGAAACTAATATGTAGGTAAATAGGAGCTAATATCTGTAGTACACTGGTATACCTCTAGTCAGCATAATAGGTAAGACTACAGAATGAAATGGAGTACCCGACATACCAGTACAGTCCTAGCAAATGTGTACAAGTGTCATGTGTGCCCCTCCATCCTACATAGTAATGTAATAACAGTCAGGTGT
Organism: Protopterus annectens; assembly: GCF_019279795.1. Taxonomy (NCBI): domain Eukaryota; kingdom Metazoa; phylum Chordata; order Ceratodontiformes; family Protopteridae; genus Protopterus; species Protopterus annectens. The sequence goes on along the minus strand of NC_056745.1, from coordinate 945,749,569 downwards.
GCCTCCCCAATCCTGTGTAGAAATGTAGAAATAGTCAGGTGTGCCCCCCCCCATCCTATGGATAAATGTAGTAAGTCAATGCCAAATGATCTACAGATACCCTGCATAGACAGCATGCTACCTGTAGGTGTACAACAAAAAGGTCAGCACTGCAGTACAAACTATCTGGACTCGATCCGCACATTCAATACAGATGGGCATACTGGGCATGCACACTTGAAGGCATTGTCAGTCAGCAACATACTGAAAGGTCATACTGGGCATGCTCACACAAACACATGAAAGTCATGTCTGCAAACACCAGTGGACCAGACATATCTGGCAGTCACAGATGTTAGTGCAGACACACTTCAGTATGCAACACTCATGCTTTGCAAACAAAATGGATAGGAATACAGGCATATATGTAAGGACAACACACTATAATAAGCCAAAGGAAGACATACATAGATGTGTGGAAGAGGGTGACTGTGACAAGGAGCCATCCAGGCCTGTCCCACCCTGCACACAGCCAAAGGGCCACAACCACACGAGGGTCAGATTGCACTCACTGCAGATACTAGCCACTGGTAGGTATCTGTCATCATTACAGACTATGTGGTGCACGTGCTAGCTGTGCAACATGACTGTACAAGGAAGTAGCCATCTAGCAGCTGTATACATGTGCTTATGAAATATGACCCTGTTTGTGCCTGCATGTGGCGTGTCCACCCCTAGATGAATGGGTTATGACCCATGCACACACACTGCCCTCCCCATAGCCCTACTATGAAAAGCATGCCAAGGTCATCCACTGTGAAATACACCATTAGGATAGTTGTAGCCCAATAATCTCTGTGGCATGTCCCATAACTGCGTACTGCTGTAATGTGATAAACTAGGTAGGTAGGAATTCTAATCCCAGACTTAGCAAGTGTGTGTGTGTGTCTGTGTGTATGTTTGTGTGTGTGTCTGTCTGACTCTGTCTGTGTAGAGAGCAATGCTTTTTAGGGTGGTCACACTCCCTACAGCTGAAATGCTCTACTTTGGGAAGGCTGCTGATGTCATCCACTTAGAAATACACATCTGAGAAGGTTGCAGCCCAGTAATTTCTGTAGCACGTGCCATAACTGTATACTGCTTTAGCGTGATAGACTAGTTAGGTAGGAGTTCTAACATCAGACTTCGCAAGTGTGTGTGTGTGTGTGTGTGTGTGTGTGTGTGTGTGTGTGTGTGTGTGTGTGTGTGTGTGTGTGTGTGTGTCTGTGTAGAGAGCAAAGTTTTTAGGGTGGTCACACTACCTACAATTGAAATGCTCTACTTTGGTAAGGCTGCTGATGTCATTCACCTAGAAATGCACCTCTGGGAAGGTTGTAGCCCAGTAATCTCTGTAGCGCATGCCATAACTGTGTACTGCTGTAGTGTGATAAACTAGTTTGGTAGGAGTTCTAATCCTAGACTTGTGTGTGTGTGTGTGTGTGTGTGTGTGTGTGTGTGTGTGTGTGTGTGTGTGTGTGTGTGTGTGTGTGTGTGTCTGTCTGACTCTGTGTAGAGAGCGATGCTTTTTAGGGTGGTCACACTCCCTACAATTGAAATGCTCTACTTTGGTAAGGCTGCTGATGTCATCCATATAGAAATACACCTCTGGGAAGGCTGTAACCCAGCAATCTCCATAGTGCATGCCATAACTGCATACTGCTGTAGTGTGATAAAATAGTAATATAGGTGTTCCAATCCCAGACATGGCAAGTGTGTGTGTGTGTGAGTGTGTGTGTCTGACTCTATGTAGAGCGCAATGCTTCTTAGGGTGGATACACTCCCTACAATTGAAATGCTCTACTTTGACAAGGCTGCTGATGTCATCCACCTAGAAATACACCTCTGGGAAGGTTGTAGCCCAGTAATCTCTGTAGCGCTTCCTATAACTGCGTACTGCTGTAGTATGATAAATTAGTTAGGTTGGAATTCTAATCTCAGACTTGGCAAGTCTATGTCTGTGTTTGTTTGTGTATCTGTCTGTGTAGAGAGCAATGCTAACTGTGTACTGCTGTAGTACGATAAATTAGTTAGGTTGGAGTTCTAATCCCAGACTTGGCATGTGTCTGTGTGTTTGTGTGTGTGTCTGTCTGTGTAGACAGCAATGCTTTTTATGGTAGTCACACTCCATACAATTCAAATGCACTACTTTGGCAATCCTGCTGATGCCATCCAGTGTGAAATACACCTTTGGGGAAGGTGTACTCCATTAATCCCTGTGGGGCATCCTATAACAGCTCCATGCTGTAGTGTGATATAGACCTCTGTTAGGGGTTCTTTGCCCACACATGTCAGTTGTGGATGTTCTGTGTGGAGTCTGTGTGTCCTCCCCGTGGTTGGGTAGCGTTCTAAAGACATGCTTGTGTAAATGGGCATGCCTTCGTTGAAGGTTGGACGTCAAACTGGCACTTCGGCGTTTCATAAAAATCTACTGCCAATCATTAGCAGACCGGAGTTCTGCTGTGGTGACCCCTTACCGGGAAAAAGCTGAAAGACAAACAACTGTCTGTGTAGGGCGCAATACATTTTAGCCTAGCCACACTCACTACAATTTGAATGCCCTATTTTGGCAATCCTGCTGATGTCATCCAATGTGAAATATACCTTTGGGGAAGGAGTTCTCCAGTAATCCCCATGGTGTATCTTATAACAGCTCCATGCTGTAGTGTGATATAGACCTCTGTTAGGGGTTCTATACCCACACAAGTTGGTTGTGGATGTTTTGTGTATGTTTCACTGTCTGTGTAGGGAGCAATGCATTTTAGCCTAGCCACACTCACTACAATTCAAATGTCCTACTTTGGCAATCCTGCTGATGTTATCCACTTTGATATACACCTTTGGTGAAGGAGTACTCCAGTAATCTCTGTGGCGTGTACTATAACTGTGTAGTGCTGTAGTGTAATAAACTAGTCAGGTAGGGGTTCTAATCCCAGACATGACAGTTGAGTGTGTGTGTGTGTGTGTGTGTGTGTGTGTGTGTGTGTGTGTGTGTGTGTGTGTGTGTGTGTGTGTGTGTGTGTGTGTGTGTGTGTGTATGTATGTGTGTCTGTGCTTGTAACTTGCTTAACCAGTGTGGGCATTGCTTACCACCACGCAAACAGGCTTAAGCCTGCTTACTAGTGCTTAAATATGCTCACTACTGCTTATTTGTGCTTACACCTACTTACTAGTGCCTTATTCATTATGACATTGACACCTCACATGTGCATTTACTGCAGTATTCCAGTTCATAAATATATGTTATTTAGTGAGTTATGCAACATAAATATTACTCATAACGTCAATCGATAAGAGCCATGAGCACAGGAATCCAAGCCAAATAAAATAAAAAAAACGGATCCGGACTGGCAAGAAAACGTCTTTAATAAATAAAATAATAAAACAGCTTAACAAGTATGTAAAAATATTTACAAGATACGCTCAACAAGATAAATAACTTAAAACAGCTTAGATAGCATGTAAATAAATTTACAATATACGCTCATAAACAAGTAAGCGCTTTCGTTTGTGCTAAATGACAAACTTCCTCTGACAAAGTACATAATTTCCTTTTCATTTTAAACCATGATAAAATTAAATATATGTTTTCATTCGCCCATCACAATAATGATTTAATGACAGCCATCTGTTTCTCATATACATATCAACCCCCACACAAAACTGCAAGTATGAACTTAAACACTATCAAGTAATAAGTATAAGGATATAAAATATATAGAATATATATGTATATATGAAAAAATGTATTATATAACCTAAACAATATATATATATATATATATATATATATATATATATATATATATATATATTTCATACTAATATAATGACAAATAAGCCTATGTGTCTTTAAGAATATATATGCATATCAAATTCATATAGAACACATTGAACAATGCATTTAAAATATAAAATGTAGATGTCTAAATCTAACATGGGAACTAGGATTTAATGTTCCAGGGCTTTAAGTTTCAGGACACTATTATATTTATTTATGGTTGTTGACAAGGTAGGCACAAAGAGAATGCTTTGCATTGAGCTACAGAAGAAGACATTTTGTTCAATGCTCTTTATCCTTCTGTATCAGCTGACTATCTTTTCTACACCACTGGAATGTCCCCAGCATGCAGGCAAGAGCAAACTGAAGCATAGAAACACAGAAATATTAAGAACAGGCTCTATTTTACCGATAATCCATGATTTGGTGCAAATAATGCAGGATTTTTCCAGTGCTCGTGTGGTTTTATCACAAGGTTGAAGCCTCAGTGATAAAATAAAGCTAGCAATGGGGTAAATCCTGCATTACTCCACTAGTCACACATAGGACTAGATTACTGCTATTGCATGACATTGTTTAAGAAAACTATAATGTTATCTTTTCTAAATGATGTCATTATACTAAAGATGACTTTAGTGCTTTTCCACCAACGTCTGAGAATCTGTGGTATCCAAGATATATTTTGCACATGTTTTATGTCTGTATGTATTACAGGAAATGTGACAAAATTAGGGAGTTTTCAAAATTAGATATAACTGAGATGTATGTGTTTCTGTAAAATTTAAAGTTTTACAAAGTTAAAATGTTGCTTCTGCTTCAGAAACATATGTCTCAGCCTTCTCTAATTTTAAAGAATGTTGGAGAATTTAGCTAATCATTTTTGTCCTGTTCTTCACAGAATTTGACTTTACAGTAAATGACTGAGGATTATAGTCAATAAATAACACCAGACATTAAAGCTTCATACTTATTATTATTCATAAAATGTATGTTAAGGAAAAATGTTCTATTATTTTTTATGTGAATGAGAGCAATATTTTAAAATTCCCAATGATTTTCAACCATTGTCTGCAATTACTTTTGGGTCTCTCCAGAATTTTATGCCTTCATCTTTGAATCCAGTCTGCCATAACTGAGAGCAGGCTGTTATTTTTCGCAGTTTGGGCATGATAAATGTTAGTCTTCTAACTGTGGGATGTGCTTGTGTGTGAATGTTAGTGATGATTTAGTTTAGAAATATGAGGAAAATCATGAATGTTCTGCAAAAGTCTAGACAGTTGAGAGGTATGCTTACCTACATTAGTATTGGCCCTACTGCTAGTAACTGTACATCTCAACTGTCCAGACTTTTGCAAAACATCCCTGAGCTTTGTTGTCTCTTTCCTGTGCCTCTTAAAATATACTGTTCCTGTAGTAATAAGCATATCTCCAATGACTTATGCTGGATGACTCACATTAACCACACAGTGAAGAAGATACAACAATTGTCTGTACTTCCTACAGAAACTTAGGAAGGCAAATGTGGCACAAACCATCCTCAAAGCCTTCTATAGAAGGACGATCGAGAATATTCTCATTAATAACATCATTATATGGAATGGAAACTGCAAAGTAGCTGACCAGTAGGCTCTCAAGAGGGTAGTGAAGGCAGACGAGAAAATCATTGGTTCCTTGACTCCATCCAGGGATGAGCTGCATGAGACTAGGTGTGTGGGATTGGTTCCTTGACTCCATCCGGGGATGAGCTGCATGAGACTAGGTGTGTGGGATTGGTTCCTTGACTCCATCCGGGGATGAGCTGCATGAGACTAGGTGTGTGGGATTGGTTCCTTGACTCCATCCAGGGATGAGCTGCATGAGACTAGGTGTGTGGGATTGGTTCCTTGACTCCATCCAGGGATGAGCTGCATGAGACTAGGTGTGTGGGATTGGTTCCTTGACTCCATCCGGGGATGAGCTGCATGAGACTAGGTGTGTGGGATTGGTTCCTTGACTCCATCCGGGGATGAGCTGCATGAGACTAGGTGTGTGGGATTGGTTCCTTGACTCCATCCAGGGATGAGCTGCATGAGACTAGGTGTGTGGGATTGGTTCCTTGACTCCATCCAGGGATGAGCTGCATGAGACTAGGTGTGTGGGAAGAGCTAGGAAGATAATAGACAACGCTACCCATCCTGTGCATGTCATGTTCTTCCGCCGCTCCTTGGGTAGAAAATATTGCAACTTATACTGCAAAAGCATCTAGACTGTACAGGAGTTTCTTCCCTTTGTCCATAAGGCTGCTGAACCCAAATGTCAAGCATGACAGTAGATAAGAGGATCAATATGCTACAAGCTGTGGTATACTGTCTATAGTAACTATTTGACAATTGCTTAATAACTGGAGCAGTTAGCCGATCTTTTCTATTAGTGCAATAGCCAGAGTGAGTCATCACACTATATAAGTGGAATATGAACAGAGTTTATCACACTACTAATGTGAATGTGCAATATTCTAAGCCAGTCATAATGGGAATTCTTAGTCTGTGCAATACATACTAGTATAATATTGTCTAATGTCTTATTGTACAATGTGTGGTAAATTTATGTGTTGTCAAGTATCCTAATTATTATTGTAAGTGAATCTGTCTTACTGTCCCTCTAATAATATGTTCTGTTATGTCTTCCACTGGGACCAAGCAACAACATTTCATTTAGCGGCCACTGCTAGGTAAATATAATCGACAATAAAGTTTTCTTTGACTTTTATCTCAATATAAAACCCAGCAGCTGATGAAGACTTCAGCTGCAAGATTTCTTTCTATGAGAATATGCTCAGTTTACAGTGGGCATGCCTAAATGGGCTGCCCAATCTGCATGCAGGCTTTTGACTACTAAACAGCCTTTACTATATAATTTACAGTATGCCCTATTTTTGCCTTGCCATCTAATGGCTTTGTATACATGTAAGGGTATTCATCTTAAAAGGTAAGGTTTCTTGTATTTGTCATGCAAGTAAATAAAAACAAGCAAATAAAGCATAAAAAGGGCAGCTGAGTATAATCAGTATTTAAGTTGCTATACAAACATAACAGCAGTAGAAAGTGCACAAATATTTCTGCAGAATGAACGGTTTTCGCTATGGCATTCACTATCAAAAAGGAGATGGATACGATGAAAAAAATCTCATTAATGGAGATCTGTTTTCTGTTTCTGAGTTTGTTTCTTATTCATACTGTGATATATGTAATAATAAAGTATAAATCATTTGATTTCAGATGAGGAGTTATTCTCAGGAATGTGTATAGACTTCATGGGGAATGATGCAGCTATTTTCCGGAGTTTAACAAAAAGAAATTCAGTGAGAACAGACCAACACAATTCCAAGTGGTTAAGCGGTAAGAAAGCCAATGGATATTTTTTTTTCCTTATTAAAAATGAATTCTCATACAAAGGTAATCGAGTTTCTTTTACAGACATGGCACTTGTTTTAAATTCCCAGGCTGTTAAGAAAATTCCAGGATGTTTTTTTAAATCTGTAGTCCACCATTGCTTGAATGCAGCACAATATTTTAATAATATTTGTAGAAATGCATGTTTTCATTTTTTTTATAACATGTTTACCATGCGATTCTGTAAATATTCTTACAATAGCTCACCTATTAAACTATATTCATGATGAAGCAGACAACATGTGAGACATGGTGGCAAGAGCCAGAAATCTGCTATATTATATCTAGTTGACCTGTGTGCACCCATTTCCACACCAAACACTTCTGATGATGTGATGGGTTAGATCCAAGCTTGTAACACCAAAACACAGTCCCTGCACGTTAGGCAACTGCCAGGTCTTAAAAAGCATTCCAAAAAAAAACAACATACCAGAAGGGTTTTGTCAAACTAGTGTGTCATCTTCTACTGTGCCCCTGAATGCTTTATTAGAGTACAGAGATAAAGCTCTGACCTGAGTTCAGTTAGTGGCTTGGGTGCTTGAGTATATTGACTGATAGAGTGGTATGACAATCCTGAGGTTAGGATGGCGGAGGCATCTATCTGCTATAGGAGTGCTTCAGAGGAATGAGGCAGGAAATCAGTCTGGGAGTATACTCATGGTGCAGCTAGCCATTGATGGGTAGTAATCTTGACTGCACAAGTACAAGGGAACATGCACTTCCATAAGAGGAAGGCATTGTGACCCTTACAGTGATGTGAGCTGAACATCCCTCTCCTGGGGAGGGGTTAGGTCAATATAGCTAGATGTTGTTCAGGACACTAGCAATCTTCATGCCTGCTTGAATGATGGCCCTTCCAAACATCTTCTCACCAACAGGGAATGAATGGACTTAAGTCTGATGTCAGAA
>NC_056745.1:945728933-945736433 GCF_019279795.1 Protopterus annectens | reverse complement strand
AACTAATAGCATCTGAGACTAAGATAAATATGCAAGATGAGTCAAAGAATAAAGGTGGCATTTAACTATGAGTGAGCCTTTTACAGAGACAATATCTGTATTCAGATATTGAAGGGTAATGAGGACATCTTGAGATTTAGTGACTGTATGTTTCAAGGGTATATAACACAGGAAATTTCTAGGGAATTAAAAGTACACAAAATGTTGATTTTGAGATGCTTTGGAGTTCAGCTATGAATGCCAGGGATGTGGCAGTACAATGAATAGTGTAATACAGTACAGTATAGTTTAGCAATAATCCACAGCTGGGTGGGGGTAATGCAGGACTTACCCATGTCTGTTGTGGTTTGATCTCATGGGTGAAGCCCTTGTCTGGCATTACTGAGTGCATGTAACGCTGGGCGAGTTATCAGAAAATAAGAAGTTCTGTGGGAGACAGAGTAAAGATAGGAAGAAGAAAGGGACAATCAGCAAATTTTAGTAGATATATATATATGATTGTTCTTATTACTTGAAAATACTAGATTTAGAATGGACATACTGATTAGGCAATCCAATCAGTGTGCATGTTTTTGAATACTAATAGCCCTTTATGTATAATATAGCAATAACCACCAACATCAGTGTAGTATATTGAAGATTTACCCATGGTTGGTGTAGTTTAATCATGAGGGCAAAGCCTAAGTGATTAACTAAAGCCAACTGTGCATAAATCTTCAATATACCACACCACACAGTAAGAAAAAAAACGCACTTTTCTTAAATAATGTCTTTGTATACTGCCTCCATGGCGCCCTTTTGTGTTTTTTTCAGTATGCTGGGCCTTTTCTGATGTACTGCGCATGCGTATGGGACTTGCATTCCCATGCTTATGCAGTACATCAGTGCTGTGCATTTAAAATAAAAAAGAAACCGGAACACCTTTAATGTTTGTGAGGGATGGGACAGAGAAAATAAAAGGATAATCAGGTACGTTTCTTTAGTTTTGCAGAACGTACATGATTATCCCCTTATTTTTCTGTCTCTCTCATTCATTTGAGGTCTTCAGTTTTGTAAATTTATTAAAAAAAAGAAAGAAAAGTAAAAATTTTATGAGATATACTAATGGAAAAAAGTCCGGGCAACTGGACCTTTTTCTATTGTTATATTCTCATATTTACAACGGGCATGCTGGTTGGGCTGAACAATCAATATGTTCCTTTTTGAATATTACTGGCCAGTCATTGTATAATAGCATTTTTTAAATCCCATAAATGATTAGTACCTCACAGTATACGACTATAAAAAGTAGCAATATACTAATCTATAAAACTGGTAGTGGAATACAGTATATGTTATTATGTCATTAAGGAATGGCTATAACCTTAAATTGATAGTCCATGAAGGACTGCTGTCCTGGCAAGCAGCAATTCATAAATATTTCTGGCACATTTGCTGTGTCTGTGGAATATATTTTATTTGCATAGCATGTAATGAGGGGGTCATGTGCTTGACAGCCATTCACTGGTAAGTACTCAGTTGCACCAGTAGCCTGGTTGACTCAGTGAGATTGCACTAACAAAGTGCTACTCACTGCACTTGGTAAATGTAGATCATGGGACTAGAACATTGTAACTTTAATGTTCCATGCAGTATTATTCAAAAGAACTGGTGATGCTGCTGTTCAGTTGCATCATACTTAAAAGCACATGACTGTTTCTGTGCCATCAGGTGCCAGACCCTGGAGATGGCATGCTATACTCAAAGTTGTGTTTCCTTAAACACTGTCATTATCTCACAGGATACTATATAGTTCACAGATTTGAAAATGACACACTGTGCTACAGATCGCCATTTGCATACCAGCTGTATATCTGAAATCCTCCAGAAATGCAGTTTTGCATTCACACTCTGTAAAGTTCTCTGGGTCTAAGGGACTTTTTATAAATTATGTAGGGCATTCTACATGGATTTTACTATGCGTAAGTCCTGAGTATAATATTCATAAATTGTGCCTTCCTTTTTTCTTCTCTTTATTTTCCTTATCTAGATAGTGACAGAAATATGCAATTAAATGCAAGCATTTCAGGAAAAACATGATTTAGGACTTAGTATGCTGAAAAAGTAAATCCAATGTATTCTGTATTTGGAATCTATTCCCATTTCAAGAATGCAGGTTGCATTGGGGTCAATGAACTGATAATTTATATTTATTTATTTATTTATTTATTTATTTATTTATTTATTTATTTTATTTTATTTTATTTTATATTTGTTGACTGGGATAGTCCAACTGGATATATGTCCATTTTCAGTGGAGGCCCGGGGAGAAAAGCTCCAGTTTAATTCTACAGAAATACTACACATTACAACATTATATATAATTCAAGATTGGGTAATACAGTTACAACAAGTTTACATTCATTAAAGGGTAAAAATAAAACATAACTCAGTCACACAATTAGATTGCTAAGTAAACAGCTGGTTACCAGGTAGTTAGGTTAAAGTCACTTAGATGTAGGGGGACGATCTATGGTATACAGTCGGTAGTTTATACATTAATCAGGGGTAAAACAGAGGCATAGCCACCGTGTTTTAAGGTATAGTGTAAGATTTTTCTTGAATAGAGATAGAGAGGATTCAGCTGTCAGGTTGGCAGGGAGAGAGTTCCATGTTTTACCAACAGAATTGGCAAACAGTGCCTCCCCAGCAGAGTTGTTAGCTTTGAACGTTTAGTTTTTTGTTAGAGGATCGGAGTGCTTTGAGGTTATTGTAAGGAGTGATGATGTTTTTTTAGAACAGGTGTGTGTTCAGATTGGTAGAGAATCTGGTGAGCAGTTACTAGCTGATTAACTTTGAGAAGATTAGGTAGTTCCAGCCACCCTAGAAGATTAAGGTTGCTACAGTGGTGAGTTCTGTAGGCTGTACCGGTGGCAAATCTTGCTATGTGATTATAGCAGGTGGTGAATTTGTTCAAGTCGGATTTACTCAGGTTTGTGTATAGGGGGGAGGCATAGAGGAGGGTGAAGAGTAGGTGTGAGCGGGCAATAGCAGATCTAGCTAGAGGAGTTAGGAAGGGTTTAATTGTATAAAGAGAGCCACGTTTTTTATTAATTGTTTTAATCATGTGGTTTATATGTAGGTCAAACTTGAGGTTATTGTCAATTATTACTCCTAGTAGCTTAGTTGTGGGGTCTGGTGAAATAATGGTGCCATTGTTAGATGTGATGGTGAAGGTCTGTACAGTGGACCTAGGAGATGGAGAGAAAAGCAGCATCTTAGTTTTATTAGGATTCAAAATAAGACAGCGATTTAGGAGCCAGTTCTCAACTGAGTTGAAAGTAGTTTGAGATAAAGTCTGTAGTACTGTTGGGCATATAGCTGAACAAACTAGAGTCGAGTCATCCGCATACTAGATGCAGGTGGCATCTGGGATGACTTTGTATAGGTCGTTCATAAATATAGAAAATAGGAGGGGTCCTAAAATAAAACCGTGGGGAACTCCCATGGTGATGGGTAACAGGGTGGATAGATTCCCATTCCATAGTACTGCCTGTTGTCTGCATCTAAACTATGCCCGAAACCATTGGATAGCCTGGTTGTCTAGGGAGATAAAATCCAATGTTTGTATAAGTATTTGATGGTTTACCATGTCAAAGGCCTTAGAAAGGTCTAAGAAGATGGCAGAGGAAAGTTTGTTACTGTTACGGTTTAAGACATTTGTAAAGGAGAGAAGGGCAGTGGTAGTACTGTGGTATGGTCTGAACCCATGTTGGAAGTTTGTAAGAAGATTGTTCATGATGAGATAGCTCAGGAGTTGCCTATGAATGCATTTCTCCATAATTTTGGCAAGTGGAGACAGGATCGCTATGGGTCTATAACTGGAGAGCTCAGTAGAACTGCCTCCTTTATGGAGGGGAATAACATGGGCTATCTTCCATATAGAGGGGATGGAAGCTTCAAAGATGCTTCTGTTAATTAAGATGGATATTGGGTAGGCTACAGCATTGTCAGCTTTTTGTAAATATTCTGCAGGTAGGAGGTCTGCCGATAGGGTAGTTGGTTTTAATTTTTTAATGAGTTTTTGAATAAATGATGTTGAGACAGGTTAAAAGTTGAAGTTAATTTGGGCACTGGGTATAATATCATTTGGATTTGGGCAGCTAGGTGATAATTGTCTAGCTAGATGTTGGATAGTTTCTGTAAAGAATTTATTGATGGTGTTAGCGACCTCCTCTAGTGTTTTTTCTGTTGTGGCTGAGGGGGTGGGGATGGTTGATTTACCTGGTCGGAGGAGCTTATTTAGACCTGCCCAATATTTTTAGGGTCTATTTTAGTGTTTTTGTTGTAGGTGACAGTAGTATTTTTTTTTTGTCAGTCAGGACCAGTTTTTTTGTCTCATTCCTTAATTACCTGAATTTTAGTTGATTTTTAGGGGGGTTTTGTGACTCTCCATGTTTCCCAGGCTTTATTTCTTAGTGAGATTTTTTGTTTGGTTTCAGCTGTAAGCTAGGGGGCTGTTTTTGTTTTAGTTCTAGTAGATCGAGATGGTGCATGGTTGTCTAGTATGGCTAAGAATTTACTATTAAAGTATGCTACTGCTTCTTCAAGTGGCAGGTGCTTTAGGGTTGACCAATTGCATTGTTTGAGCTCAGTTTTAAAATTGGTGAGGTTAAAGATTTTCTTACTTCTAATTATTTTATAGGTAGGGTGGTTAGGAATTTCAGCCTTATGCCTGATTATATAGGTGAGGAGGTGATCACTTATATCATCAGGGAGAGTCCCTGCATTGTATATGAGTGGATTATTATTAATAAGTATCCAGTCCATTATTGATTCTTTGTTGTTGGGTTTACTAATTCTCGTGGGGGAGGAGATAACCTGTGTGAATCCATGGAGGTTGATATGGTGAATGGGGGGTTCAGAGGAGTAGGTGGACCAGTCTATGTTAAAGTCCCCTAGGACAATGGTTTCTTGGGGAAAGTTGTTTGACAGCCAGCATACTACGTCTTCTAGAATTTTTATGTTATTACCTGGGGGAATATAGACACAGACTATATATATGCATTTACTTTTCTTGATACTGAGCTTAGTAATGATTATTTCTACCTTATCGAAATGTGATGATTGTGGGACAATACTGGAAATTTCAAGTGTGGTTTTATATAGAACTGCTACCCCACCACCTTTCCTAGCAGTACGGTCGAGCCTTAGTATATTATATGCAAATGGAGCAACCTCATTGTCAATGGTTGATGGCTTTAGCCAGGTTTCAGTGAGGCAAAGAATGTCTGGGGAAAGGTAGTCAAGAAGGGCATGAAGGTGATGAACTTTGTTATTTATGCTCCTAATATTTAGATGGGTAACCAGGAGTGAATTAGGAGGTTTGTTCATTTCAGTGTAAGGGGGAGAGCTACTACTGGTGTTTGGGCCATTGTTTGAGAGAGTTCCAGGGTTTAGGATAGGGCTATTATTTGAGAGGGGTTCATGGTTTGGGTTTTGGCTAATGCTTGAGAGAGGTCCAGGGTTGGGGTGTATGCCCCCATCCATTAAGAGGATCCAATGATATGTAATGGTCAACTTTGAGAATTTAATAAATAGGTTTTGGTATTTTTTGTTTTTTATATTGATGTGGCTTATTCTAAGAGGTGGGAGCTGTTGATAATGTAGGGAGTTTTTAGTTGGGGGGATATCTGAGGTTGTCTAGTTTATTTGGTGTTCTTAGTGTATTTGTTTGGGCTCTTGGGTACTGGAAACTACCATGCTCATAGGCAGTGAGTATGTAAGGGATAAACAGTAGGATTGTAATGGAGATAATTAATTTTATTCTGAGTGTGAGGAATAGCCATGGCATTGCTTAAATATAGACCAATGCTCTATGTATTTCCAAGGATATAAGAGCTGTGGAGAAGGAAATATCTATTTTAATACCTAAATAGTGCTGATTGGATTTCTAAAGAGGGGTGTGATTCTATAACGAGGGAGTGTGGTAATGCTACTATTAATGTAGGAGTACTAGGGGCAGGTGGAATTTGGGGACAGGGTGGGGCGCGTTGTGAGCCTGAGCTCAGCGAGGGCAAGCGGAACAGGACCTAACCAGATCACAAGGTTCCTAGGCTGGGTATATGCTCCATAAGCACATTTAACAGTATGGGAGCTTCCTTTTTCTAGTTTTATTTACTTTTTAACTGAAATTTAACCCTTATTTGCTAGCGTTTTGTACTGACCTGTCTCTGTTGTGTTATATTTAGTAATTAGAGCAGGACAACCATGTACTGTAGAACGCTATGTGTTTCTTATTTAAACTTAGGTTACACTTAGAGTTAGGGACCAGCAAGTATAAGGAACTGGTCTAGGAGTTCCCTAGGTTATTTAGTTGAGGGCAGCCAATTTGGGATGATTTTATTAGTTTTGGGTTTTTGTGGGGGCATCCATGCGTGGTTCAGACCCAGTACGGCTTGCTTAAGTAGTACAAAACAAGAAGCTTTTAGGCGATATAAAACTTATCAGATGAGTTAAGTTCCAGGGTCAGCGTAGACTTTATTATCTTTCAGCTATTTTGCAGCTGGGGTGTCCTTCTGTTTTTGCAAACCTTTCAGGAGGTGGGCAGATTAGGGGTCTTAGTACCTGGTAACAGACAAATTCACATTTAGCATTTCCTTATTTGAAGTAATTCAACTAGAAATAAAGTTACTTAGGCAAAGTATTAGGTTTTCAGGTCTGAGTTCCGTTTCAGCCAACAGTCAAAAACAATAATATAATCTAGGTTACACTTAATACAATTTTGATTGGGTCCTACTCACAGGACAAGTAGCACTTACACCGAGTTTTTAACAGGTCTAATTTATGAGCGTCAGGCTGGTAACTTCATTAAACAACCAGAAATGGCTATAGCATCAGTCGTTGCAGTTTGGCAAATTTAAATGCTAATTTAAATGCTTACAAACAGTAGAGAGGGCTTAAGACAAACTGATTTACTTAGCGACCAGTTCCTTAGCTAATTTATATGCATACAAACAGTAGAGAGGACTAAAAACAAACTATTTTTCTTAGCTAGCACTTCTTTATCATTTAAGAGACCTTGTAACAGACATTTCATTTAAATCAGTAGTTTTTCCTACTACATGTAAATCAGAATAAAATAAAACAAGTCAGCTATGTCCCAGAATTATCCTATTAGATTAGCGACAGTACCGGCAGTACGATTTCAGAGACATATGCCTATGAAGCAACCCAAAGAGCTAGAAATAACATATAATCACTTTACGCATTCAAATTTCAATTCCCTTAGGTTTTCAGTAGGCAGAGATCAGTAATTTACTTCAGAAACAACGGAAGATTACATACCGCAGTTTAGGATGCAGCCGTCTGGGTCTGGGAGCAGTGAGCTTTTGAAAAATGGTGGGTTTCCTGGGTGTATTTGATACCTCTCTTGATAACTTTGATACCTTGATATGACATTTCTTCTAGGCTATAGCAGTTGTGCGAAGAATAAACAGTTTTCCTTTAGTTGTAAGTTAA
>NC_056745.1:945663933-945723933 GCF_019279795.1 Protopterus annectens | reverse complement strand
TTCTTAGCTTTTCATGAGAAATTATGGATTGTGTGAGACAAAATAAACACCTCTCCAACTGCTTAGCATAGTATCAACAAACTTACAGACTATGCAATATTCACTAGCTACTACATTTAACTTAAAATAATGATGTGTGAAACAAAGACTGAAAGACTCAGAAATAAATAGTCGTGTGCAGCTTTGCAGTTTAAAATCTCACAAGATTGATATGAAAGCTAGTGTAAGAAGCACATGCCAAAGTCTTGCTTCTGATTTATATTACTTAAACTTGGATGAAGAATGATCATACATTAGGAAACATAATTTCTGAAGCCTGGAATGAACAGAAAGCCCCAGTTTAACAAAGAATGATCTCTATTCTCTAGGGTATATGAATACTTGGTTGCTCTATATCTTGTCAAATGTTTCTTTGTGCAACAGGCACATTGACTGAATGCATGTTTAGTCTACTGTTTAATTTGTCAACAAAGATAAATGCTGGTACATTTTGGGTGGAAGTGTGTGTGCATGGTATGGTTAGAGCTGAAATTAGGTCAAGGGCCTCCTTGAAATTGATTACATGTATAGCTCTGCAATCGTGGGACTCCACACATACTACTGATCTCACAAGACCCAAATGTAGTGAAAGTTTTGAAGCATGAGGTGAATAAATCTAAGATGACTTCTCTGCTTAACCTAGTAGAAGCATGAGGCATCAAACAGGAATGGAAATTAAACCAGAAGTAGATAAAAATTGGGTAGCAACTGAATGTGTCAAAAAACAAAAGAAAGAATATAAGGTGAAGGACCAGATGAAAAGGCAAGAAATGTGAAAAATGCATAAATATAGTTGCAAGTATAGAAAACTTCTTGAAGAACCTCAAGTTGATCAGGAACGAATGCAGGAATGGTTAAGAAGAGGTGAATTCAAACCAAGAGATGAAAGGTTAATATACTGGCTGCCCAAGATAGTGGACTATGTACATGCTGGTTTACAAAGTCCATTGAACATGTGGGAGAAACAGACAAATGTTTTGTAAAACCAAATTGGAAACAGTCGCATACCTCGTTGCTGCTTGTGACATACTAATGGCAGAAGGACTGTATACCGAAAGGCATAATAATGTGGTGAGACTGTTGCACTGGGGGTTGTGTAGACATAATGGAACTGAAGTGGCTGAAAAACACTGGAAACATGAGCCGCAACCATCATAGAAAATGATGAAGTTTACATCATATGGGATCATACATTACCAACAGTTCAAAAGATAGATGCTAGAAAATTGGACGTAGTGGTCCAAGAAAAAAAGACAGAAATAGCATTGATCATTGAAATTGCCACACCCAGTGACTACAGTGTCTTGCATACAGAGAGACACAAAGTTATAAATGAGCAATGTGGAAGAAAGATACCCAGATAGTTCCAATAGTAATAGGAGCAACGGGTTTATAAAAGGGAGTCTAGAATCATATTTAGACATGTTACCAATACATGTAACTCCATACAAACTGCAGAAGGAGTCATTACTGGGCACATTGCAGGTGCTGCAAAGAGCACTTTTGGCTGACATCAAAGAGTGGAACAATACTAATTTCATGAACTTTAATTGTACTTTGACTTAGCAATGGGGTCCATTCCTGTCATGGTATTAGAAACCCAGACGATTTGGAGAAATTAAAAAGGGAGACACATGCTTTTAGAATGGGACAGCGTTTTTGCTTCCCCATGCCTTGTTATTGATAAGGATTCCAGCACTGGTTGCGCTACTGTGGTGCTGTGCATATGCGTGTTAAATTGTATTGGGCAAGTTAAGCCTCTCTGCATATACTATTGTCTACTTATCTTGGATGCGCCTTAGTTTGTTTAATGCATCATTTTCTTATTTACTCCTGCATTTTACGTATTAGTAATACAATGATTTTATATACTGCCTTTTACAGGATGTGCCTATGTTAATAGCGTCACACCAAGACAGCATTTTTGCCTCTCCGTACCTTAATATTTGATTAGTATTGCAACAATGGTTAATCCTATATGTTACTCTGCTACGGGTTCTTACTAAATATTATCTAATTAATCCTAACTGCTTACACTTGTTGACTACTTGGTCTTGGAAGTGCCTCAGTTTAACGTTCCTGTAGAGTTATTGCATATCTGTGAAGGTTCAGGCTTTCCCACTAGTTTTGGCGCCTTTCTTAGATTGTTATGTTACCCCGTTGTACTCTGCCTATAATTATAATGTTATTTGCTCCTGGTCTTTATCACCACGTGTTATAACTCTGTAGATACTGTCTGACATAGTACAGCGCATTTGAGCCTTGTTGTACAACTTAAAAGGGTCTACTATAGCGTCCAGCACTACAGACCTTGTTTTCTTTAAATTGCTCTACAACAGCGTATAGCGATATTTAATAGACTCCAATACAGAATACAGCGCTCTTAACTGTTTACTATAATTTACATGTGAATGTGTATTAACTGCTTTTTCATTTGTGAAAGTCATGTTTAATATAGAAGTGTTTAGTAAACCATTTTAATTCTTATTTTGTTGAAGTTTACAAGTACTTTCTTGTTCTCTCTTCCCTATCTCTCTCTCTCTCCCAGATATTCTTTACCTTTCTATCGGTACCCAGCTATACCTTACATAAGAATCTCTGCCCTCCTGGAAGACCTGAACTGTATCCAGTAAGCCCCAACCAAGACATTCGTCGGGGATATCATCTCATATCAAAGAAAAAGGCTGCCTAAGTATGTTGATACTATATGTTTGATCCTAAACTTCCCACCTGCGGGCCTAGCCTACCAACCTGCCCAGGACTGCCAGCAGCCAGCAGCACCAGTCCCCTATATCTTTCTGACCAGACCCTCATTCCTTACACTGCCATTACTACCACTGTTATTCCTATATACTGCTTTTTTCTTAATTTATTCCTTTCTCTATCCCCTTACTTGCCTCCATATATCTGATTCTAAATCTTTGCCTACTAGGTGGCTCCCTTCTACTTCTCGTTTTTCCTTCTTTGGCTCTTTGCTATACCTACTGGTTATACTGCCTTCTACCTGGAACTCTAATCTATTATATACACTTTTCTTTCCCCTGGCCCTTGCCAAACTACCTCCTATTTTAACTTGTCTTCTACAAATCTGCTTATAACATACCCCAATACTTCTTACTATTTATACTACCCGTTTTAACTTACCTGCTGTTATTCTACCTGACTGATTGTTTCCTCTCAGCACTTTTCTACTCCTTCAGCTGTTCCCGCTCCGCTCGCTCTTCGGGCTCACTCCGCTCCCCTCCCTACCCCCAAATCCCACCCACCCCTGGGACCTCTACATTTATTCCTACATGACCACACCCCCCACAACTACTACCAATCAAAACATGTTCATCTCTCCACCTACTCCATAATAGTCTCCTCCCTCACCCACCCATCGCCACTCTGAACATATACCTATTATATACAGTCTCTTACTCAACTCAACATGTCCAACACTCACCTTCCTCTCCTACTATTAACTCTTTTAACTACTCTTTCCTCTACCTACCTCATAACCTACTATGAGCAACCTTTAAATCCTACTTTTAGCATTCCACACAAACACACCCTAGCTACCCCCCCAACTACACCCACAACCCATCTCAGTCCTATATACAGTAACTCCTATCTTGAACCTAAATATCATCGTCTCTCACATATCAAATACCTTATTCATAGCCTCACAAAACACATGTACTGCTTCAAGCCCTCACAATTAACTCACCTTACACAAAGTTTGTCATTAATTGATGGGGACATCCACCCCAACCCTGGCCCTGACACCTTCGTACTATCCCCTACATCCCAACAAATGAAAACAATGTCTACACCACATACTAAACCTCCCAAATCTCTCTCAATAGCTCATCTTAACATCCGTAGCATATGCAATAAAATTCCTGCTCTTCATGCCCTACTAGAAGTCCAACAATTTGACATTCTCTGTCTTACTGAAACCTGGCTCAAACCCACAATAAAAGATAATGAAATTATCCCCCCTGGCTATAACATCCTAAGACAAGACCGTCTTAATAAAAAAGGGGGCGGAGTAGCTATACTCTTCAAAACTGGACTGGAAGTAAGTAAAACAATTCATACCCCTCCAAATGACACTAATGGTGAAATTATTACTTCCAAACTTTCCCTCAACCCACACAAAACTATAAATATTATCTGCACTTATCTTCCCCCAGGCAACAATCCCCCCATATTAGAAGACCTACTAAACTGGTTCTCACTTAATCTCCTTCAAGAAACAATACTTTTAGGTGACTTTAATATCGATTGGAACTTATGCAAACAAACTAATCCATCTACCCTTATTAACTTGCATGGATTCTATCAAACCATTAACTCCACAACTAGAACAAATAATCAAAATAATAAAGAAACCATACTCGACTGGATCTTGATAAATAGTCCCCAACATAAGTATTCAACAGGAACCCTCCCAGACGACCTTAGTGACCACTCTCTAACATACATTATTAGGCACAAAACACATCTAGCAACACCTCCCCTAATTCGCTTATCTCGTAGCAAAAAACATTTCGACCCCTATCAGTTTCCAAATGAACTTAGCCTAGTTAACTGGTCACCTCTAAAAACTCTCCCAATAGATGACGCTGTTAACCACTTTAATAATACGTTTCTTACTATTCTTGATCATCATGCCCCCATGCGTTCTATACGCATAAAATGTAAGACAGCTCAATGGCTTACAAGCAACACTAAACAACTAATCCTTAGTAGGAATAAAGCCTGGACTAAATGGCGAACCACTAAAAACTCTTTTGATCACCTTAGCTTCAAACAAAAAAGAAACATGACTAAGCTAGCTATCATAAAAGATAAAAAGAACTTTTACACCCAACTACAGCAATCCTCCCACCACCAACCACATAAATTTTGGAAATCTATTAACACACTACTATCCCCTGGCAAAGTTGAAACACCCAATCCACTAGGCTCCAGCCCTGACTCTCCCTTACAAACAGCAAAGGCATTCAATAACTTCTTTACTACAACAATACTTAAACTAGCCAACCAACAAAGCCCTAACACCTCTCTACTAACTAACCCAAGCTGCACTCCACCACTATTTCAGCTCAAACCCATACCCACCTCCTATATTCTATACTTACTTCAAAAACTTAAACCTTCTACCCCCTCAGCCGACAAATTGCCAGCTGAATATCTCCAGCTAGGTGCTAAAGCTATAGCCTACCCTATCTCTATACTAATTAACAGAACCATAAAAGAAAGTACTATACCTTCACTCTGGAAAATCTCTCACATCATCCCTCCCTTCAAAGGGGGTGATTCATTTGAGTATTCTAACTACTGCCCTATAGCTCTGCTATCTCCTATTGCAAAAATAATGGAGAAATGCATCCACAAACAGTTACTTAATCACCTCCTATCCAATAATCTCCTCGCTAACTGCCAACACGGCTTTCGTCCTTGCCATAGCACCACCACAGCCTTATTATCCTTTATTGACTCCATTAATAAAAACCGCAATAACAATTTTCTTTCATCAGCATTCTTTGTAGACCTGTCAAAAGCCTTTGACATGGTCAATCACCAACTCCTTTTACATCGTTTAAAATCTCTCTCTCTCGATAGTTTTGCCTTAAACTGGTTTACTTCCTATCTTCAAAATCGGAAACAAGCTGTTTTATGGAACAACAATCTTTCTGAACTTCTCCCCACCACTATAGGAGTCCCTCAGGGCTCCATCTTAGGTCCTCTTCTATTTTCCATCTTTATTAACGACCTGTATCTTGCCACCCCTCTAACTACTTGTATACAATACGCTGATGACACCACCATCATTTGCTCTGCCACAAACCAAGCTGACCTCCACTCCCTTACCCAAAAGACTTTTACCACTATAGAGCAATGGTTCTCCAATCACTGTCTCCTCCTAAACCCTAAGAAAACTAAACTTCTCCTCTTTTTACCCACACACCTGTCTCCCTCTATTAACTTCACACTTACTTCTAACAATGGCACCCTTATCTCTCCAGACCAAACAACCAAACTTTTGGGTATTACTATTGACAACCTACTTAAATTTGACTTTCATATCAACTCTATCATAAAAGCAACTAATAGAAAATTAGGTTCTCTCTACAGAATCAAATCTTTCTTAACTCCTGAAGCAAGAACTACCATAGCTAGAACCCATCTAATCTCTACCCTACTATATGCTTCCCCCATATATACTAATCTTTTCAAAATATAACCTCAATAAGCTTACAGCAATCTACAACAACATTGCCAGATTTGCCACTGCCTCTCCATATAAAACACATCATTGCCTGAACCTCCTTAACCTAGGGTGGCTGGAGTTACCCCACCTAATTCAATACTATCAGCTTACAATTGCCCATAAAGCCCTTCACCACCCTGAGAATACACCAATGCTCTCCACCCTTATAAAACCCTGCAACAATCTAAAAAACCTACGCTCTTCCAATAAAATACTGATTCAAACTTCTCTATCTAAGAACACTGCAGGTGACTCTATATTTTCCAACTCAGGTGGTAAAATTTGGAATCAACTTCCTCCAGACCTTACAGCCCAAACGTCCATCCCACTATTTAAAACTAAACTGAAACACTTTCTAACCAACCACTGGCTATGCTCTTGCAATAACCCTAGCTGATCCTTTTACCTCCTCCCTTCTCCTGCCTCCTTTTCACTTTCTCCCGACTCTATTTCTCCAAACTTTCCGTTTCTACTGGGTAATGGACTCTCTCAACTAAAAATTATACATTTCATAAATTTCTGTTGTTAAACTTTTAAACAATGTAATTAATTCTGTTACATATTATGCTTACCTGTACTTAAGTAACTGCTATGTCTCTCTATCACCTTTTTCTGAACATCCTGTAATTGTTGGTTTAAATCTCTTGTGTATTTTGGATATTCTTATTTTCTTATACCTGCCATCTAGTAGATAGCGGAGCTTTTCTCCTCGGGCCTCTACTGAAAATGGACATGTATCCAGTTGGACTAGCCCGGTTAACAAATGTAAAATAAATAAAATAAAATAAAATAAAAATAGAATAAGTTGAAGAATGATTGTATCATATTTGTGCTGCTCTAGTTAGATGGAAAGTTGTGTGGTGTGGGGGAACAGCTGCAACAGAATACTGCATTTGCCATGCTGGATTGTTCTGTTTTTTCTTTGCTGTATTTTTCTTTTTTGATGTATTGTTTTGGTTTTCAAGAAACCATTTAAAGAGAGATAGAAACAACACTTGTGTTGCAGTTTTCTTTCAGCTTGTCTCAGCAGACAGCTTTGTTTGTCATTTGCAGTGTATTTGCTTAGATCAACAATAAGCAAATCAACTTTTAGCAGAGCACAATGACAAGTATTAATGCCGATGGGATAGAGTTTTGTTCATTTTGCTCTAGATTTCATAATATCTGACATTAGCAATAGCAGACAAAGGCTAGAAGAGTGATATAGTATTTAGTGGTGCTTCCTAATCACCCCTGTTTCTTCTGATTGGACCCTAATTAGGCTGTCTCCTGTGTGGAGTTTTTATGACTTCATTGGACCCAAGCAGGATGTTCCAGTTTGCTTTCATATCCCAAATATCTTACATATCTATATATAATTTTGACAGATGCCAAATATCTTAGATGAATTGGCAGCTGTCGAAATTATATATAGATATATGTTGAAGTGACACCCTGATCCATTCTGCAAAAATGGGAAAAGGGCCTGTGGATGGATGGAGAGATGGAGGGATATGTGGATATGGACTGTAGTGGACTGGTATGTCATTCAGAATTGGTTTTCCTGCCTTGTACCCATTATCTGCCAAGGAGAAAAATCTTGTTTCAGAACAACAGAGTAGATACCATAGGTGCATATGTTATACTGGGAAATATTTATGTCGCTCTTTCAAGAAGGCTACAGTGGATGTATTTACCCTAAAGCAAAACAGTACAGGGTTATCATTTCATATTTAGGTAATTATGGATTGATAAGATAAATGGGGCTGTGACTGAAATGGAAATGAAAATAAAAATGCTTCTTCATGACGTATCATAGAGTAATGTAGCAATGCACAACTCATCATACACAAGCCATTGAATCCAGAGGGTCACTGACACTGCATGTCATTATCTCTTTGTAGCATTAGTACCTGAATAGATGTGACACTCTGACAATGTAGGCTGATTATTAATTACTTTAAATGAAGCATGTCATTGCAGCCCTTGTTAGCAGTTGACTCTGTGCTGTAGTTGGGTGAGGTTATGCATTATAATGTAGAAACTCAGAGGTTCAGGTCTCTGGAGAGTCATTTCCCACTCATTTTACATGTGTTCCTTGCTATGGACACATTTGACAAGACCATCAGCATCCCACTAAATACTGTATTTTATACTTTACACTATATCTCAGTGCTCACTGTTGCACTCTTTGCACTTATCTTGTTCACCCTGTTGCACTATATCCACTTTATTGTACTTTTTCACTGGTTTAGCTTGTTGTGTAGTTCCCTTTGAATGTTAGTGAAATGTTAGATGGGCTGCATGTAAACAATATTTGTCTGTGGGATCATTGCATGCTTGACCTAGCTGCAAACACATGTTCAAACAAGATATCCAATTCTATGCAATGTGAATGACATCCTTTGTTGACGGCTTGTCATAATTATGCTGTGCATGGATTCTATGTGAGTTGAGCTTGAGTTTCATAAATTCGTGGATTTACAGAGATACAGGAGGTCCATAATAATCTGATATCTAATGTCACAGTAAGTGAGACAAAGGTCTTGCTCAAAAGTCTGTAAAGCACTGAATAATGGGATACAGCTTCTAGCCCCTATTCCTAGCTGAGGAGCTTTGGGCCTGTAATTGTTTTTTGGTTAAGAACCTTTGGGGGTATTTCTAATTATTCGATGTTTGGCACAATACACCCCAAACAGGGCACTGTATTCGATAATTGATAGGATCAGTGCTGAGTATAAGGATGCGATAACCTCAGACCTTGAATATATTTTCTTGGCAATTATCTGTGGTAAATAAAAGGGTTTCTTGAAAACCATTTTAACTTGATAGTCAAAACAGAGGGAATTATCAACCCATGTTCCTAGGTCCCTGATTACAATTTTGTTTTGTATTTGTGTGTTGCCTAAACTGTATGATGAGGGGAGGGTTTGTCAAATACTATACTTTTTAGCATTAATTTAAACCAATTTTTATTCTTCTAGGGAGAGGTCATTCTGGTGGGTTTCAGTGGCAGATTGTGACTTTAGAATAACTCCCAGTTCACAGTCATCAACAAACTTGGTTAGTTAGTGGTCTTGGAACTCTGAATAGAGATATGAGAAGGAAAGTCCAAGAAGGCAAGTTCCTAGCACCTAACCCTGGGAGGAACCACCATTCACTTTAATATTTTCTGATAAGGCACTTGCAACTTGCAATGTGTGAGTTCTGTCTTTCAGTCAGTTTGCTGTCCATCTTACCAAATACAAGTTGATTTTTTAAAGCATTTAGTTTTGGAATGATGTCAGCATACCGAAGAGTGTTAAAGGCCTTTTCCAGGTCAAGATACTTCATGCGTACCACATGGCTATCATCTATAGCCTCTGTCACCTTTTTGAAGAATTGTACTAAATTTAGTAGTCAGGACCTAGCATCCACAAAACCAAACTGCTAGGAGTCAAGTCTATAAAAAAAATAGGGTCTATATTAGAACATTGAAGTTTCAAAAGTTCGACTTTTCTAATATTGACCCCTATTCAGCGAAAGCTGAAAATATCAAATCAACAGAAAACCAAATTTTTTCCTAGGGAAAGAATTTGGTTGTCCATTTCTGTTGCTTTGGTATTTTCAGTGCTGTGGTGGAAAGTTACGGGTTGGGTTCAGGTAAGTGTGCGATTGAGTGAGGGTTAGGTTAGTTAGGGTTAGGGTATGGGTTAGGTGAGTTAGGGTTAGGGCACGAGTTAGGTATTTGTGCGATTGTGTCGAGGTGAGGGTTAGAGTGGGTTAGGTGATTTAGGGTTAAGGCGCGGGTCAGGCAAGTGCACGATTGTGTGGACGTGAGGGCTAGGGTGGGGTAGGTGAGTTTGGGTTTGTGTGGGTGAGGTGAGTGTGCGATAGTGACGGACCTTAGGGTTATTGTTTGGGTTAAGGTAAGTGGATAGTTAGTGGTGTGTGTATAGTTTAGTGTAGGGTTAGGTGTAAGATTTTAGGTGCATGTGTATGGATTGCTGTTTGTTTGGTGTGCTTCTGTTGTGTGTATGTGTGTTGGAACAGCAACTTTTTTCCCTATGAAAAAATTCGCTGTTCTGTGTGTTCGATGTTTTCAGCTTTCGCTGAATAGGGGTCGATATTAGAACATTCAAAATTTTGAAACTTCATTGCTCTAATATAGACCCAAAAAATATTGGTATTATAGTCCATGACTTTGCTGATGAAGATTGTAAGACTGATAGGACTGTAATTACCTGCGTCAGTTATAAGGCTACCATTATGGACAGACATCAACACTGCAGTGCAACCCTGATAAGGGACAAAACCAATAACTAAACATTGGTTAAACAGTTTAATGAGAAGGTTTATAAGAGCAAGTTTAACACTACTAATTAAATAACCTGGTATAATATCAGGTCCGATGGAGAAGTATCTTTGGCCTAGGGTAGTAGTTTCATTAAATGATCTTTAGAGATAATTGATGGGGTAAAGGATTTAGTTGTTTTTTTGTTTTGGATAGATATGTCAGGGGTGAAGTTGACTCTAAATTTGTTTCCAGTGATAATGGCAATGTCTGTTGGGTCATGAAATTAAATGTTATTATGATTACATTTGTAGTAATGTAGGGTACTGTTTCTTATTTTCTAATGTAAGTAAAGATAGATTTATAGTTATCTTTGGCTTAAAAGACCAGTTAAAGTACATGGGCTCCTTTAGTAGACCTGATAGTGACTTCCAGGTCTTTTGTAATGCTTTTGATATGTTCTTTGAGAAGAGGGGTATTGGGTCTGCTAAATTATTCAAGGAATTTCATTCATTTGCTGTAGTATTTATTCTTGGTTGTAGACCACCAGTGTGGTTTCGTTTTGAATTTCCATTGATACTTGGTTCTAGTAAGGACTGCTAGCTCTACGCATTTTCCTAAATGGGTGTAGAACTCCTTAATGACTCTTTCTGCTGCACAAATGTCAGAGATGGGGTAGTCATGCCTGAATCATGGAGTAGATTGAGGTCAGCATGTTTGTATTCCTTCAATTCAGGCAGGGTTTACTGCTAGTTGAAAGGAGAAGATCACAAGATTGTGGTCAAATTTGGTGGGGAAGACTATGCCAGTAGTTCAAGGGGACACCATGTTTGTAGGAATCAGGCCAGGAATGCTGTATTCTTTAATATATATGTTTACCAAATGCTCAAGGATTTTTTTAATAAAGTTTAAGACTTTTTGGACATATCTTTCATTGAAGGTATAGGTGTCCCAATTTATTGAAGTGTAGTTAAAGTTACCCAAAAATGAAGTTTTTGCAAATAGCGAGATAATTTAGAAGAATGAGGTATTCTATAAGAGCCTACAAAATGATAATTAATCCTATCTAGAGATATCTGTAACTCAATGAGTTCAGTCTGTGAATCCCTTGGGAAATGACTGAGAGTAATGTATTCCTTGAAAAGCATGGAGACTACACCACAGTTGACGCTGAGTCTGATGACATAAAAAATACAAAATTCAGGTATAGAGGGAGAACTCTGTTTGCATTTAAAGCAAGTCTCAGTAACTACACAGACATGGATGTTTTAAAAATGAGAAAGTGCCTCAAGATCAGATAATTTCTTGTCTAGACATTTGCCATTGAGGAGACCCACTCTAATGAGATTTCAGTGTAGATATATAATATTTTTCATTGGAATGTCCATCAATTGGACTTTGCCTAAAAAGGTTTCCAAAAATATGCATTGATACAAAACACAGTTGAACGATAGAAAATTTTTAGAATGAGGGTGCCAATGCACTGTTTTAAAATGAGTATTTAATCCACAGAAAAAAAGGAGCTGGGTACAGCAACCTATTCAGTTTGCACACATTTTACCTAATGTTGTGACATAACTGAGTAAAATAACAGTGGACTGAAAACATCTATATAAATTCTTGAAGTGATTGTTAGAAAGGACCGTTTAGTGATAAGATATTATATAATACCTGTGAATTTTTGGGCCAGTAGAATTGCTATCAATATTGTTTGCTTGTAGCTGAAATCAGACACAAAAGTTGCTCAACACCAACGCAGCTACTACTATTTTTGAGTAGTAGGTATTCAGGGAGTAATGTTGAAAATCTGTGTTTTTCCACATGTAGGTGAGTATACTTCTAAATGCAAAGAAACTGATTTTATTATTAATTTTATATTCATTTTGCATCTTTACAAGTTCATACTGTTATTATAAATATACTATTTTCTGTCAAACATCTAATTTTCAACAGATTTTTAGACCCTTCTGTCAACTTTAATTTTAACTGTACTGGTAATACCCTAAAACTGAACATACTGATTTCTCATTCTCAGAAAAGTGTTTAACATCTATTTAGATGATTGCTCTAAACAATAATACGTCAGTATGCATCCAGAAATTGTTAACATCTGTAGTATTTATTTATACCTTTCTGCAGTGTAGAACTAAACTACATTTGCAATGTGTATGATGGCAATGCTTTTCGAATACTGACTATTCGTGTATGAGCTATAATAAAACAAAATATATATATATATATATATATATATATAAAAAATTTTTTCCCTATTTTAGAACCTACCTTTGTGAAAGCACAGCTAATCTCAGATGGCTATGATCCAAATGATGCCAAAGTATATTTCTTCTTCAAAGAGAAAGTGTCAGACTACAGTGGAAATACAAAGCATATTCATTCTATGATTGCTCGGATTTGCCCAGTAAGAATATTTCATTTATTTTTCTAGATAGCATTGAAAAAGAGACATGCTGTATTGCATTTGAAATTAATCTTTCGTAGCAGGACAAAATAATGGATTTTATGAAGCAAATGCAATGATGAATCAGTTAACATTTGTATTAGCATCTTTGCAGCTAAGGATTTGTTTTAAAATGCACATGTGAGGTAGGCACACTGAGTACAGAAACAGCAGAATGCAGAATTCAGTCATAAGTAAAATCTGAGCAATGTTGAAAATTACTGCTGTCAGCAGTAAAAATGCTCAATAACCTAGCAGTATTGTTTCATTTTAAATATGGTCCTGCGGTGGCTGATGCAACAAAGGAACTCTGAATATTAAATCAGTGAATGTAATAAGGGCAATACAATAAATACTGCTAAGTGAGAAGCAGGCAAGAAGTAACACATCGATCCTCTGTGAAGGGGAAGAACAGTGTTAGGAAATGGTGAGGCAATGACACAGTGGTTCATAGGTACTGCAAAAAGGGATATAAAAAATTAGTAATATTTGTAGCAAGCATTAGTTATAAGTGACATCAAACAACCGTTGCTATTAAAATCAATAAGCAAGGACACTGGAAATGCTGAGAAAATTAACATAGAAAGAATAAACAATCAGGCCTGTAATAAAGAAATAGTGAAATGCTGAGAAGCATAAAGAGTTTTTCGAAGTACATCTTAGTTTACTTTCCATAAGAATACTTTACAGTGATAAAAGTGCAGTGCCATACCCGAGGTTTAAATGATACGATGTGAATGTCAGCTAATGTACAACAGGAAACTCTACAGACTGACTGCTAAATATCTGCATTGCTTTTTGCTAAGCATTAAAGCTAATAGATAATATTTAATAAGTAAGCTGCTTGTCATGATGATTCTCCAACTCAGAAAAATTGACTAAGCACAGTAGTAATTCAGCATGGAGAATTTGCCTTGATGCATTTCTGCCACTATGGATCCATTTCATCGTGGACAGGAAGCAAGATGTTCAAGATAACTTTTCCTCAGTGTCTGTTTGGTTGCACACTAAAAGACAATATTTGCCAGTGCATTCACAAATGCATCTTCTACCATTTCTTAAACAACTTGTACATAATGGTGGTATGTTGATGGAAATATTACATTTTCAGGATAAATGGTACAATGTACTTTTAAGTAAATAGGACTGGGTCTGGTCATCTAATAACTAACTGCCTTAGAGTGTTTTCACTGAGATACCTGTAGGAGTCTTCAACCTGTATTCCAATGCAGATTAATGTTTTCCAATAAGAATGTGTTTTGACAGTGAACGTGAGGCCAAACTGAACAATGACTTTGTTGGGTGACTGAGGTAAGTTGGGGGCAGGTAATGGAGAGGACCATCACTAAGAATAGTTTGCTGCCAGATGTACAATCACACACTCTCTAGGTCAGATCCTGACAAGTTGTTTTTAGACAGCAGTTAATGATGTTATACAGTTAGCTTTGTTAACAAGCAGAAGTACTACTACAATCAGTGCTACTTCCTACTCACTGGCTGTCTTTTGTCTAAGTCTAGCTGAATTTTCTATTGTGTCTATAATCAGAAAGAAAGAGATTGGTAATCACTATTCTTTCTAGGTATTTTTTCCATGATCCAGACAACCATCAAACATCCTATTACTAACAAAGTGCATGTTTATTCCGCTGCTCCATGTATTCCATCCAGAGAAGAGGTGAAAGCTTTGTGCTCTGCAGGCCATCCAAAAATTTAGACATTTAAGTAACCTAACCCCACCAACTTGGTGGAGAGCATGCAGATCATGTAATTGTTGTGGCCCAGAAAGCCCTTTCCATGTGAATGCACTTTTCCAAACACCCTCTGTGAAGGCTTGATAAACCTCAGCAAACCCTGTCGGACAATCATTTGTATCAATGCCCACCTCTAAGGGATAGTGGTAGTGTGTGAAGTCATGAAATCCATTATTATTCCCTGTGGATAAATACTATTTTTAACAGATGAAGGGTATGACAGGTTTTATGACTGGATGGAGGTCATATACTTAAAAAAAATAATTATTCTTTCTGAACTGGAAAGGACCTATATATATATATCTATATATATATATATATATATATATATATATATATATATATATATATATATATATATATATATATATATATATATATATATATATATATATGGGTCTACTTTGACCCATCAAAATTACACTTTAACGAAAGGCAGTTAGATGAGTCTGTTTTTTGTGAAATTGCATTTATCCGAAAACGCACTTTCCTGAAAAAGCAGTTCAGCAAACAGTCTTTGCCGGTTCTGGGATCCTGTGGTGGTGCAGGTACAGTGTTTCTTATCTGGTGTATGGCAGGGGAGCTAGATGTTGTAGAGCATGGTAAAGTGAAGATAAGGGAATATTCCCTTTTCCCCACTGTCGTGCAATGTCATAGTTAATATATATAAGTAGCAGGGGTGTGAGGGCTGCATCCCCCATATATATATATATATATATATATATATATATATATATATATATATATATATATTTTATTTTTTAATTTATTTAACATTTGTTGACCGGGAATGTCCGACTAGGTTCCACAGATCCTGTTTTCAGCAGAGGCCCGGGGAGAAATGCTATATATATATATATATATATATATATATATATATATATATATATATATATATATATAGACATATAAGTAAGAAAAGGAGATTATAAGTGACAGTCGGAGGAGAGGTATCATAGTGTGGAGGGGGACGAGGGGATGCAGAGATGAAGAGATTAAGTTCAGCCAGGAATGGAACAATAGCATAACCAGGGTTTGTACAGATATTCTCTTAGACAAAATTTAAAGGAAGGCAGGTTAGAGAGTGTTCTAATAATTAGAGGAAGGGAGTTCACACGTTAGCTACTAAGTGTGAGTATAGGCATTGGCCATATGATTTGGAAGGCTTAGAGACAGATAGGTGTTTATTTTCTGATCTAAGAGGTCTGTTTGGGTTGTATAAGTTTAGTAAATGATCAAGTGCTGGACATGCTATCCATGCATGCACTACAAGGAATTAGTTACGAATACTGTTTAAGCTGGTGTGGTATAGATGAAGGCCAAGGTCGGACTTCTGAAGCCGTGGTTTTGATAAAGGAGCTGCTGGAGATATGCAGTTCTTCTGCTGAACTGAGTTAAAATTTCTTGAGCTATCACTGTATCCTTAACTCAAATGTTTACCTTTTCCTAGTTGTGTTAGATGTTTACTTCTAATGCAGTTTTCATAATGTTTTTATCTTGAATATTTTGCATGTCAGGATTAAAAATACTCATTAATTTGAGCATGGACAGTCTGTATGCATGAGCCCCATGCTGTTCTACTGTAAATACAGACATGCTTTACTAAAGTTCCTTTTTGCTCTGCAGAATGATATTGGTGGACAAAGGAGTCTTGTGAACAAATGGACGACCTTCCTAAAAGCCCGACTAGTGTGCTCAGTGCTGGCTGATGATGGCACTGAAACCTACTTTGATGAGCTAGGTAATGAACTATAATTTAATTCATTAATTTGCTCACTCATTCATTCATTTATTTATTTATTCTCCAGTAGCCCACATAATCCATTTCAGGGTCACTGGGGAGACACAGCTTGTCCTGACTGCCATTGAGTGTAAGGAAGTGAATTAATCCTGAACTAAGTGCAACCCTGTCAAAAGATGGACACACACACACACACACACACACACACACACACACACACACACACACACACACACACTGTCTCACTCATGGCACACATACCTACTGGCTAGCTGCAGGATCAGCAAATCACTTATTTAACACTTTGTGGATATGGGACAAAACTGCAGCATCTCCAAAAAACTGCAAAAGAAAATTAAGAGTTGACTGGAAGGGGGGTGATTGTAGACATGGAAATTTGAACCTGTGATGAGCATGCTAGGAAATTCAAAGCTCTAAGGTGGAAATTAAATAGTACTTGACTAGGTCTTTGATCATGATGGTTCAACCAACTGGTGTGGGATTATGCCAGAGGGGATGCCTATTTGGATATTGTCCTGTCAGGCTGGCTTTTAAAATTTTCAGGTGGAGGCACAAATGGATGGCAGCTAACATGCTATTGTATGCGCTTGATTATGTGGGAGGAGTTGGATTCATTTTAATGGGGTGATGGTGTGAGATTTGTAAAGAATGGGTTTTGATGAGCTGAATGGATGAAAATAGGGGTAAAAGGAGAGGAGATTGTATGTTGACTGTACTTGTAGAGTAAACTGGTTGGGTTTTAGTCTCCTTTAATAGGGTTTATTGTCGACTGTAACAGATCAGAATAAAAAGAGACATGTATCTTCAAACATTTTCTTGTATACATCATCAATGGATTTTTAATTTATAAATATATACCAGATCAGTGGAAATTTCAAATATAACTCCAATCTACAAAAAAGGAATGAAAGATTCTTTTGAAAATTGCAGACTGATAAGTTTAACATCAATTTTGGGAAAATGTTTTGAGAGATGCTTAACTGAATTATTGCATAAAAGTCATAAACATCTCTGCACTATTGATATAGGACAATGTGGCTTCATTAAGGGTAGATCCACTCTAATTTAATTAGTTTGTATGATCAAATAATCAAAGTGTTAAAGCGGGGACAGAGTTATTACTCTAAGCTTCAATCTGAACATACTAACAACCCTACAAAATCTCCTCCCTACTTCACCTCAGTAGCAAAGACAACCCATGCCCAAACTCTAACTGCTCTGACCATGAAACAGCCTCTCTATTTAACACCTTCTTTGTGGAATGTATAGCCAAACTTACTGCCAGCTTCCCCCAGCTCCCCTCCAATATCTTCTCCCCTCCCCATACCTTCCCTTCTGATCTTAAAACACATACCCCTTCCTTCAGCCTCAAACCTGTGCCCACACACATAATAAAAAAACTCCTCCTCTGACTGAAACCATGGTCCAGCACACCAGATAACTTACCTGCATCTTTCCTCAAACTATCTGCTAACAGCATAGCTTTCCCTATCTCCATCATAATAAATAGGTCCATCCAAGAATCTTATGTTCCCTCACTTTGGAGACAAGCATTCATTATCCAACTCCATAAAGGTGGTATAAATGCTGACACTACTAATTTCTATCCTATTGCCATACTTTTCCCACTCTGAAAAGTCCTGGAAAAATGTATTCACTCACAAATGATGCCTTATCTAACACAAAACAACCTCCTAACCCCCACACAACATGGATTCTGTCCTGGCCACAGTACCATCACTGCACTTCTTTATTTCCTCGAGTCCATTAACCATGCTCATGTCTCTGGCAAAAGCAAAATCATATCAATCCTATTCCTAAAGCTTTACAAAGCCTTCGATACAGTCTCCTACCCCATACTCCTATCATAACTCTCCTCCCTCAGTCTCTACTCTTCCACCATAGCTTGGCTCTACAGTTACCTCACCAAAAGACAACAAGCTGTTAAATGGAAACAATCCACCTCTTCCTTTTTATACACCCCTACCGGGGTACCCCAAGGATCTGTCCTTGGCCCCTTACTTTTCAATATATTCATCAGCAACTTTCACCACTCCGTCTCCAATTCTACAGTTATCTAGTATGCATATGATTCAACAAACATCTGCTCAGCTGACACCCATTCCAACCTTCTGCAGATAACCCAATCAGCTTTCTCAAATACTGGAACGTGGATGCAAAACAACCACCTAACCCTTAATGCCATTAAAACCAAATTAATGAATTTTTCCCCATCTAAACTCTCCCCATTGATAAAAACTCCTTCAAGATTATAAGCTAGAATAAACCCCCCATTTAAATTGTCCCTTACACCAAACTGCTCTGCGTCATTATTGACAAACATCTAAAATTTGATATTCACATCCAAACTAACATAACAACACATCAAAAATTAGGACTCCTATATAGGCATAACCATTATTTCAACCCATCCACCAGAAAGGCCCTCGCCTCCACATACCTTCTCCCCTCCCTATTATATGGTGGTCCTCTGTTCTTGAATCTTCAGCTCAGCCTTCAAACTAAATTAGAAGCCTGCGACAATAAAATTTGCAAATTTACCACCAACTCTAGGAACTCATCCCATCACTGCATCCCCCTCAACTCACTGCAGTGGCTTGAGCTTTCCAGCTATCTGAACTTCCCTAAACTCACCATTGCCCATAAGCTCATATTTATCCCAAGCTTCCCAGGTATCTGAACTACCTTAAACTCACCACTGCCCATAAGCTCATATTTAACCCATCTTCCCATCCCTCTCTCTCCACCTCCTTAACCCCCTATATTCCTAATTGCTCACTTAGGTCAGAAAATCAGAACCTGCTCAAAATCTACAAACCTTTATGGCCACCTGGACACTTTCTGCTATCCTGCTCCTTCGCTAAACTATGGAACTCTCTTCCTCCCTCTCTTAGAAATACTCATAACCACTCTAACTTTAAATCCCTCCTCCATTCCCACCTATCTTGAAAATGGGAATGCCCTTGCTCCTTCCCCACATAGGACCCTCCTATATCAAAACCCACCTTCTAACTCTGTGTATCATCTCTGCACTCACATAATTTGCCCTCCTACTCCTCCTTAACCTCCAAATTTTGTTAATAGTTTATTTCCAACAATTTCTCATCCTCAAATGTAATTCACTGTTAATGACCCTTAGAATGCTCTGTTGCTAGATTTTCACTACAATTATTGTGGAATGTAAAATTTCAGTTGTAATTTACTGTTAATGACTCATACTGTACAGTTGCTAGATTTTATTATTATTGTAGAATGTAGAAATTTACTGTAGAATGCTGCATAAAGCTGTCTGATTTATTTGCTTTGTATATGTATATGCTGATATGTTTGTTATTGTTACTGGAGCTTTTCCACCTGGGCTTCCACTGAAATGGGCTCCTTTTAGGTCCAGTGGACTTCCACGGTCATCAAACTGAAATAAATAAATAATAAATAAATAAATAAATCTCCTGGTATTATATTTCTTGGTCTATCTAAAGTTTTTGATAGTCTACCATTTAATGTAATCAAAAATACTTATAAACATTAAATGTGAATAGTTATATTGTGAGATGGATTATGGAGTTGTTAAGAAATAGACTACAATGTGATAAATTTAAGAGTACTTTGTAAACATAACTTCCTGCACGTATTGGTGCCTCACAGTGTTTGGTCTTGGAATGGTACTTTTCAGTATGTTTTTTTTTTTTAACAATTCATAAAGCAGATTTCTGGGTATACAAATATGCCCACGATTGTAAAATTGGATTTACGTTGCAAAATTAAAAAGATTACTATGCTTTGAAAGCTTATATGAACAGACTGTTGAGTTGGGCTACATCAATAGGTCTAAAGTTCAGTCCTGAAAAATGTAACATCATGTGTTTTACTAATAAGTTAATACATAACCCAATTTATTTCTCCACCATTCCATTGAAGGAAGTAGACCAGTATATAGATGTGGGAATTATGATCTCCTGGATTTTATCTTTTGGAAATCATACAAAAGTTGTTTGCAGTAAGGCTCTCTGAAGAAGTTGGGTCATATTTTAAAAACGTTAACAACAAGAGATGAAGAATCTGTTGTAATGGTTTGCAAATGTTTTATAAGACCAATCTTGAGTATTACAATATTTTTGTATATATTCTCAAGTTCAAGTGTATAATTTTGAAGGAGTAGAGAGAAAATTTACCATAAAATAGACTCAGTCATCTACACTATAAGAATAGGTGTAGATTTTTACAACTCTACTAAATAAACTAAAAATATATTAATGGAAAACTTATATTAGCTTACAATATTTTTCATAATCCAGTTTTTCAAGAAGTATTTAATATGAATATTTTCAGATGGGATAAAACCTTAAAACATGATAATGTGAACTTTCTGATGAATCTATGCGATAATAATAACATTTTTTCATATATTATTAATAAGATTACTATTTTATGGAACAATATTCTTATTAATACTTATTTCTCAAAACACTTGGCCACATTTCAGAAGTATCTAGATTAGTGGATGAAAGACAAAGTGTATGTACCTTACATAAAATATATGGTAATCTAAAGTTATTGGTAATGCTACTGCTTATGTAACAAGTGGTTACGGACACATAACATTGCGGACACTGAGGGTTCATACACCACAGTATAGACGTTTTACAAACAAGTATGTAATGGTTTATTAAGCTGAGTTTGTAATTTTTAATGTTGATTTGCATGACAGTATGAATCAGCAAATGCATTGTTTATATATTATTATATATTATTTGTTTATAGCATTTAAATGTTTAATTCTGAATTTATTTAAATGTTTATTTAACCAGCATTTTGCAGAAAAATACCTAGAAACAAGCATATAGAATGGCAATTTATACATAAACAAAAAACTGTGTAGGTGTGAAGTAAAATTAAAGTTAACTAAAAAGGACAAAAAAGATCAGCATAGTTTGCAATGATGGATTTAACTAAAGTCACGTAAATAGATGATATTCAAGGATATCTTAAAGAAGGCTCTCCGGTGTTAAGCTTGACATTACTTCTCTTTACATAACCATTCTGACAAAAAAGTATTAGGGATTCTCTACCCCCCACACACATACATTGTTTATTATTAGCTCCATATTTTACATGGATAAAATGCTACTTAGAAAAATGCATTAATTGATTTGTATTGTCACACACGAACCAATATATGCCACATGGTCATACACAACCATATAGCAAAACAACACTTTACAATCAGAAGAGTCCTGTTGTTAACATTTACTATTCCGATTGTAAGGAATCATTGTATATACTGACAACATAAAATGTTTATAAAAACATTACATTTCTACAGTTCTACTTGCACAAAAACAGGAAACCTACAGTCACAGAGATAAAGAAACACCAGTAAAGCCTGAGTTTCTGACAGATCATTCTGTGTGTCATCATTGCATTTTGTTTGTTTTTATTTCTCCAGCTAAAAAGGATGGCATGGATAAAAACATGCTTATCCTGTAACAGTCAAGTATGTGTGTCACAGCTTCATTCCAAATCCATAAAAAACATGATGTTCTTCGTGTTTCACTGCTGCAGTCATCAGTTGTGGATTATCCCTGCTGGGTAGCCCTTGGACGGCCTGAATACCAGAGTAAAGATTCTCCCTCCTGCATTGGCTGCAAGAAGCCAAGGACTGATGTCAGGTCATCAGTGGTATAAAGCAGGGCAGCCTACACCATTACATCAGTCTTTCTTGCCATGGAGCCAGAAGCAGAAGCAGTTTGTGTATGTGTCGGTTGCCCGCTGCCAGAGTTAAGTAGAAAATGACGAAAACTAAGTAGCCCATTAGGGAACTTTTTCTTGCACTAACCGATGTCCAGAAAAGTAAACAATTGTCTCCACTGTGGAAAACAAGTACCACACCGAGACTTCCATAACATGTGCATAACCTGTTTAGGCCCAGATCACGACATCCCCAGGTGTGGGTTCTGCACTCTGTTTAACTCCAAGATCATTCACCGTAGAGCAGAATTTGTAGCTAGTCATGTTAAAGACAATCTTTCACAGTATGAAATGGCATCCATTGGTCAGCATTCAATGGATATCCCCAAAAAGAGAAAGGATAAAGAAAGGGTCAGACCACATAAAGTTAGGCCTTCAGATGACTCTACTCTGAAGTCAGCTAGCAGAACAGCAGAATTCAGTGAGGTGCCTATGCAGCCCCTGATGCTCGACGCTATACTTCTGTAGGCCTCTACCGAGACCCATTCGGAGTCCGGTATGCCGCCAGATCAGACTACATTGGCCAATATTATGGTTGTCAGCCCTGCATTTGTGTTCAGAGCTGCTCTTCAGGCACGGCTTCCGAGGAGGCTTTTCAGATAACCGATACTAGACAAAGACCAACACCAACGCCACCTGCTACAGCTGCACCCAGGCCCATTGAAGCACTGAGGCCTAAAAGAAGGACCACTCCCATGAAAACAATTCCTAGCCACCATCTTCCTCCAGCCCAACTTGCACAGTCACAACAGCTTCTTAAGATAGCTGTGGTTATTTTCACCCTTATCAGAGGTAACCAGACTACCCCAGCTAAAAGAAAAAGGGACATTTCTCCAGAGATTCTTTCAGAACCTGACATTGAAGAATCTGATTGTATGGGATTCAATGAACAACATCCCCTTACCACCTTTGAGGATTCTGATGCAGAGGAATCTATTCCATCTGCATCCCCCCAAGAGGACCTATCTTTTGGTGAGACCTTACACATCCTTAGGGAACATTTCCATTGGGAAGCTCAGGATTTTCCCCAGTCTAAGAAGAGTCTAAGAGAGTTTCTGGACCTTCCCCAGCACAAACCCTTAGCCATTCCTCTCATTTAGTATGTGGTGGTGGATGTCTTCATGGAGTCTAGTCTCACACCTGATTCATGGCCTCCTGCATCTAGAAAGTCAGACAGGTACTACAGGGTGCCAGACACCCACAAATACTTATTTAAAAAATCCTGAAACTGACCCAGAAGTCATCAAACAGGGACCAAAATGGGCTAAGACCAGTTCCTCCAAAAACCCTATTCCATTTGACAAGGATAGCAGATCTCTAGATAGATGGTGTTAAAAAATATACACTTCATCTACCTTAACTATTAGAGATCTGAACTGCCAGTTCTATATGTTAAAATATCAACAACATACCTTGGAACTTTTAAAACAGAAACTTTCCTCCTTACCAGACAGTTCAACTTACAGAGAGCTAGAGGAACTCTTACACTCCTGCTCTCAAGTAGCAAAGCATTCCATCCACTGTGGATACAATGCTCTAGAAGCCTCTAGCAGGGCTGCTGTTGCGGGGTCGGTCATTAGGAGACATGCATGGCTGAAAGAGCAACTGCTGCCTGATCATGTCAAATCCAAACTCCTAGACACCCCCCTAGATAAGGACCGCTTGTTTGGATCTAAGGCGGAGGAGGTGATCAAGAAAATGGAAGATAAGGCAAAATCAATACAGACAGTAAAGGATTTCCTCCAGGTCCAAACTCCCAGATTCAGCAGGAACTTTCCTACCAAACACTGGTTCTTTCCTTCCCAATCCAGGCCAGTGTAAAGGGAAGGGCATAGGGATAGACATCCACAGGCAGCAACTACAAGGGCAGCAGAGGCCAGACAATGGACCTCAACAATCCCCAGGCAGGGAGTTCTAAGTTCACTCCCTACCCTAAGGACTCGCAATGTGACTCCTCACCCC
The DNA here is from genome assembly GCF_019279795.1 of Protopterus annectens. Taxonomy (NCBI): domain Eukaryota; kingdom Metazoa; phylum Chordata; order Ceratodontiformes; family Protopteridae; genus Protopterus; species Protopterus annectens. The sequence continues at coordinate 945,699,678 of NC_056745.1, read as the reverse complement.
CTCTGCCCCCCCAAAGGTTAGGAGGAAGGCTATCCCTTTTCAGACACAATGGGCAATCTATCACAAAGGGCCAATGGGTCCTAAAAATCATTTACCAAGGATACAGATTCACCTTCAAAGAAAGCCCAATCTTAACAGGGTACCTGGACATTCCATCAAATCAGCTGGCAGAGACCCTAAACCAAATTCAGAAACTCTGTGCTCAAGGAGCAGTAAAGTCGGTACCCCAGGAACAAGCAGGAATAGGGTTTTATTCCAGATTGTTCCGGGTACCCAGGAAAGAGGGCACTTGGCACCCTATTCTGGACCAATCCATACTAAACCTTTCTCTGCAAGTGCCAAAATTAAAAATGCTTACGGTCCAAAAACTCTTGCCCATGCTGACCCCAAATGCATGGCTAGTCACCCTGGACCTAAAGGATGCCTACCTCCATATTCCTATAAGGGAGTCCTGCAGAAGGTTCCTTTGCTTCCAGGCAGGCTCATAAAACTTTCAGTTCTCTGCTCTGTCCTTTGGCTTATCTACTGCTCCCAGGGTTTCACCAAATGCTTGGCCCCTGTCATTGCCTTCTACAGGCAGAAAAACATTCAAATTTACCCCTATCTGGATGACTGTCTCATCCAGGCAGACAGCAGGGAAAAGCTCCTGCAAGACCTAAACTTTGTCCAAACCCTCCTTACCTCTGTGGGATTCACCATCAACAAGGAAAACTCCCACTTCCAACCCAACAGACAGATCACCTTCCTGGTTGCTCTCGTCGACACATCCACCCAAAGAGCCTTCCTCTCTTCAGGAAAACAAAGTTTCCTGCCCCAGTACTTCTCCCAGTTGGCTTACAGGTCACACCTGGCAGCAAGGAAGTTCTTTCAAGCTCTGAGATACATGGCATCTTGCATCCTGCTGATGCCCCTGGCTAGACTACACATGAGGAAAACTGCAATGGTACCTCAAAAACCTATGGTGCCAGCACTCTCAGTCTCTAGAGCTACAACTGCCTTGGATTCCCTTCTTAAGACAGGAACTCCTATGGTGGGCAGAAGCCTGCACCCTGAACAAGGGCCTGCCCTTTCAAATCCTTTGCCATGGCCAGACCATCACCCTGGATGCTTCAGACAAAGCCTGGGAGGCACACTTAGGAGACATGTTAACCCAGGGCACCTGGGACCTCAAGGACCTAGACCTGCACATTAACCTAAAAGAAATGATGGCAGTACTTGGGGCTATCAAAGCCTTCAAGAGCCACCTGAAACCAATGGTGCTCCTCATGAAAACAGACAATACCACAGTCATATGGTACATCAACAAGCAGGGGGAAACACACTCCTACCTGCTTTGTCACCTAGCCATGCTTCTCTGTCAGTCTGCCTTGATGATGGACCTTCATCTGATAGCCCAGTATATCCCAGGGGAACACAATACCCTAACAGACCACCTCAGCAGAAGTGTCCTGGACCCCCACGAATGGAAACTATGGAGGGAGACCTTCCTCTCAATCACCCAAACTTGGGGAACCCCAGAGGTAGGCCTCTTTCCATCCATACAGAACACACAGTTAGACCACTTATGCACCAGGGAGTTCCACCCAGAAACCTTGAAGGTGGATGCTCTCTCCTTCCACTGGGGCAACCTGTTTATCAACGCCTTCCTCCCCTTGTCAATGATCCTAAGGGTGCTGCTAAAAATCAGAGAGGAAGGGCCAAGAGCTATAATAATTGCTCCCAATTGGCCCAAGCAACATTGGTACCCCCTGCTACTCAGCCTAACCAAATAGCCACCCAGGAACCTGCCTCTCACAGAAGGACTGCTAACCCAAGAAAAAGGGACAGTACTGCATTCTAACCTGAAAACTCTCAATCTGTTCACATGGCTTATAGCATAAGGGGATAACCCACTGTTGAGCAAGCAGGTCCTGTATATAATTAAGGAGGCCCAGAGGCCCATCACCAGAAAATCATACTCAGCAAAATGGAAAAGACTCAATGCCTTGTGCAAAACTAAGGATAATAGTAGCTCCCTTGCCCCTCTCTCTCTCTGATTCTAGACTATCTGGCAGAGCTAATACAAAAAGAATTATCCTTCACTTCCATCAGGATCCATGCCTTAGCTATCTCTTCCCATTCCCATACCGAACAGCGTTTGTTCTCCCATCCCCTGCTAAAACAATTCCTTAGAGGGTATCTCACACCAGGCCACCTAGGAGGCCACATACCCCTGCTTGGAACTTGAACTATGTCTTAGAAAAGTTAACCTTACCTCACTTTGAACCAGCTGGTTCTGCAGAACTAAACCACCTCTCTTGGAAGACCATCTTCCTGCTGGCCATAATCCATGCAGACAGGGTGTCTCTTAGAACTAACCCTCTTTTATGCCTAAGGTGGTGTCCGATGTAACACTGAATCAGGCTATACATCTTCCCACCATCTCTCCTAACCCTGAGAACAGGGGGAAAAATCCTTCATTCACTGGATGTGCACAGACAACTTAGATACTATCTGGATAGAACCAAGTCTCTCAGAAAGACTGCCCAGCTCTTGGTCAGCTTTGCCTCAGGGGCAGAGGGGAAACCTATTTCCAAGCAGACCATTTCTAAAAATGGATATAGGTTCATAGATTAGTACTAGGCTAACTGCCCTTGCCAGCCATTTTAAGCCTAGCCAATTATCCCTTGTGAGACTCAAACCCTGCATGTTGTGTTTATAAGGCAAACATCTTAACCATTAGGCCACCCTCCCATAGTAATAGCAAAATATGATTTCTCTCTTACCATTTGTCATCAACCTCTTTCTAAAATGTACATCTGTTTACTCTTTTTTTGTGGACCACCATTTTCTCATCACAATGGGATTCCTGTGATCAGGGCTTAAAACTATAGTAACATTTCCATTATCACTACATGATTTATATCTTTTTGTTTTCCAGCTCTGTGCTAGCTAGTGCAGCTATACTCTGCTATATAAAGAAACCTACATGTACTGCATTTGCAAAATGACTTGTTAAAATAAAAACACCAGCGCCAGTCTTTATAAACAGGGGAGTGTATTCTTTACATTAAAATTCCTTCCAATATGACTTGGCATGGCATGACTGTTGACTAACTGTTCAGCCAGTGTTGGCCTTCTGTAGGAGACAAAATCAAGAAATTCTTTGTAAAGATTATATGTGGTATGGTTTGATTTTAAAATACCCAACTTATTCTTAAAATACTCTAGTTCATTGTCAATTTTCTGCATACTTGGTAGCAAAAACATAACTGATTTATGCCCGTCTTCTTATGAAAAAGAACATCCTGATTCGATTTCCTCAAGCAAAGCTCTTTTTTATATAATCAAATGTTCTTTACAGCCCATTTTACAAACATATTAGCTAATATTTCCTTCTAGTCACAATCATCCTCAAAAGTAAATAGCTGTAAACACTTGAATTGCCTACCAGGAATGTTTTTTTTTTTTTTTACATGCAGTGGTTGACACATTACCACAGGTAACAGATAATTAATGGCAGTTGGTTTAAAAGTCCTAAACTTTTAATTTATACTAGTGAAAAAAATGCATCCAATAATGGAACAATATAATTCAGACTATATTAGGTTACTGGTCAGTGCTAGTCAATCATATAATACATAAATTAACGTACCAAAGGTATGTTCTTTCTCCTAGTACAAATGGATATTGTCAATAACTGATAAAACTTACTAATATTATTAAAATGATAATTTTGTTTAAAACTGAGCTAGCTAAATATATATATATATATATATATATATATATATATTTATAGGAAGTTACTAGGCTATTGACCTGGAGTCATTTCAAGCCCAGCTGTATCATCCCAATGTAATACCATAGATACTCTAGTCTTTCATTCCAATGTAATACCATAGATAGTCTAGCCAATACCCAGGACTGTATTTGGTAATGACTGCCCATGTCCAGGAGGGTTATGGGCACTATTCTGGGTATGAATTTATGGTACCCCAGACATTCATCCAGGTTCCTTCTGAACAGTGTCATAAAGGTGCTCTGCTTCACATGAATTGGCAGCCTATTCCAAAGATGTGGGCAGTCACTGGGAGATAAATATGTCCCTTTTCAAGACGCAGGCCATATTTAGGTCCCAGTAATGGGTAGCTCTAGTCCCATTTGATTTACGAATGTGCAGAAAATTCATTAGGATTGGGTCGGTGATTGCTTTGTAAGTCAGGCATAAGTCTCCACTAACAAGTCTATACAACACTGAGTATAGTGACAGGGACTTTAGTCAGTCTATGTAAGGCACATGCCGGAGTCCCTTGGTCTTCTTTGTTAGAAACCTTTGAGGTCTCTCCAATTGCTACAGGTGCTTTGTGCAATACATGCCAAAAGGAGCATTATACTCAATTATGTGCCTGGTTAGTGATGAGTAGTAATAGGGGTTATAACCTCCTTTATTCTAGAGGAATTGCCTTTGCTAATCAAGTGTGCTATGTAGAAGGTCTTCCTTACTACAGTAGACACATGGTGGTGAAAATTAAGGTTGCAGTCTACTTGTGATCCCAGATCCCTTACCACTTTGTAGGTACATAATGAACTGTTAATTTGATAGTGTGAAGGTATATTGTTTTTACCAAAGGAAATAATGATGCATTTCTTTGCATTTAATTTGAGACCATGACTAAGACACCAGTCATTGGTCTGTGTAAGACCCTCCTGAAGTATATTGACATCATTTGGGGATTTGATAATTGTACCCAATTTGCAGTCATCCACAAATGTGGTCAGCCACAGCCCTTTAGTTTTGGCCTGAACTTCTGAGAAGTATATACCAAACAGTAGGGGGACCAGCAATGACCCTTGTGGCACCCTGCTGGTGACATGTCTGCTGGTTCTAAGCCTCGGGTCTGTTCTAAGCCACCTTTAATACTATGTGAAAGGTTTGTGAGCCAGTTGGCAACTCATCTTAGAGCAAAGGGCTTTACATTCAATCTACTAAGTTTATTGGTAATGCCTAAGTGTGGGATTGTGTTGAAGGCCTTAGCCAAGTCAAGGTATGCTGTGTGCACAGATTTGCCCTTGTCAATGGCCCTGGTCACATTTTTGAAGATGTCTACCAGGTTTAGCAGGCAGGATCTGCCCTTGATGAAGCTAAATTGGGTCAGCTCCAGGGTTTGGAGGTCACCTATGTCTTTATTTATGAAGTCCATGATGATATGTTCCATGGCCTTAGAGATGAGGCTGGTCAGACATCCCCCGGGTCTGTTCTAAGCCACCATTGTGGAGAGAATAACTGTTGCTGTTCTCCATTCCACAAAAACATAGCCTGTGGTTATGCTGTGATAGAATAAGGTACTTAATGGTGATGCTAGTTCACGTTTTAGTTTGTTTACAAGACAGCCTGGGATGCTGTCTGGTTCCATAGAGGCTGTGTTTTTTGCCTTAGACAAGGCTTTAATGACCTGCTCTTCAGATATGTAGGGTGGGGGGAAAGTTGAGGGCAAGGTTTGTGATAAGTTTGGAGGGGATAAAGGAGTGAAGTTTTCACCATATCTGTCTGCCAGCAGGTTTGCTAATCTCCGTGGCATCAATGTGTGTGATACCATTAGTCACTAGTTCGGCACATGCTTAGGTTCTGCCTTTTAGGCTGCATACTTAGCTGTAAAAGGCCTTATGGTTATCCTTGGCTGCTAAGTTTTTCTCTAAGTTGCCCTTGTAGGATTTGACATGTTGTCCTATTTGCCTGTTGAGGCTGAGGAGGTGCTTTTCCATTGTTGGGGCCTTGCCTTTGTTTTCCTAGACAGCAACATTTTGCATTTGTTGATGCTGGATGTCCACCAGGGTGGATTCTTTTTACTTGGGACTCTGGCTTTTATTCTGTCTGGAACAGCCAAGTCTATACACTTATACAAGTGATAGGTTCATAGGTTCATACTAGGCTATCTGCCCTAGGGCATTTATAAGCCTAGCCAGAGTGTGTTTGGCTTTCACCACCCATTTTAAATTAATTTTGCTATGCCTTTTTTTGAGGTTAGTATACTGTGCCTCTGTCTAACAATGACACAGAAGTGATAGCCAGGGTAAACCTACGATCTCCCATCCACTCATCCTCTTGAAGAGAGTCAATGTGGGACTCTGCCTAACCTGGACTGAGATTTTATTCCAGAGTGAAGGGAGCCTCTGGGTTATGAATCTGTCCCTCCAGCATGTCCTATTTATTTCAGTGCTGAGGTTCAAGTCTCATAGCTCTATGGGATTTGGATTTTCTGAGGTGCAGCATGTCCATTAATTCCGGGTTGGACATGGCTTTATACGTCAGGCACAGATCGCCTCTGAGCAGGCGGTATGCCACTGAGTAGAGCTGGAGTTTCTTTAACCGGGCAGCATATGGCATCTGTTTGAGCCCTTTGATCCTCTTGGTGAGGTACTTTTGGGGTCTTTCCAGTTGCTGCAGGTGTCTGGTAAGATACATCCCAAAAGGGGCATTGTACTCAATTATGGGCCTGATGAGGGATGAGTAAAGATGACCTCCCCTGATCTAGATGTGAATCCCTTCATGATTAGGTGGGCTATATAAAATGTTTTTCTAACCACTTTGGCCACGTGGTTTTCAAATGAGAGATTGCTATCAACTTGGGTCCCCAGGTCCCTAATGACTTCTGTACTTTTATGGATTGCCACATGTGTGGTAATTTGTGGGCACTTTGTTTTTGCCAAAGGGGATGACTGTACACTTTTTGGCGTTTAGCTTGAGGCCATGGCTCTGGCACCAGTTGTCTGTTTCTATGAGGCCCTTTTGAAGGATGCTTGTGTCGGCTGGAGAGTTGATTATGGCGCCCAGTTTGCAGTCATGGTCAGCCACAGTCCTTCCTTGTTGGCCTGTACCGCTGAGAAATATATACCGAACAAGAGAGGTCCCAGGACTGAGCCTTGTGGGACGCCACTTGTAACTGGTTTAGAGTCTGACATGGCTCCATCAATTCTAACCATGTGGGTTCTGTCCTTGAGCCAGTTTGCAACCCATCTAGTGACATAGGGGTTTATATTTAAGCTGGTGAGCTTATCTATAATGCCCGAGTGCGGTATTGTATTGAAGGCTTTTGCGAGGTCCGGGTAGGCTGTGTGGACCACCTTCCCCTCGTCAATGGCCTTGGTGACTGTTTCAAAGAAATCGACCAGGTTTAAGAGGCAGGATCTGCCCTTAACAAAGCCAAACTGGGTAGGATCCAGTGTCTGTAGGTCCCCAATAACTTTATTTATGAGGTCCATGATGACCCTTTCCATAGCTTTGCAGACCAAGCTAGTCAGGCTTATGGGGCGATAGTTTCCAGGATCCGTTGAGGAACCACCTTTGTGGAGAGGGACCACTGTTGCTGTACGACACTCTTTGGGTACATATCCTGTAGTAAGGCTAAGATTGAACAGTAGTTTTATGTTTGGGTTTAGCTCTTCTTGGAGTTCATGTAAGATGCAGCCCGGGACACCATCTGGTCCCATTGATGCTATGTTTTTTGCTTTAGAGAGGGCGACTCTTACCTGAGCATCTGAGATGTCAGGGGGGCAGCACTCTGTTGGGATAGATATTTTCCCTTTTGGTGGGGAGAGGGAGGAGAAGTTTGCACTGAACCTGTCAGCTAGGATGTTGGCAATGTCTGTGGGCTTGGTGTATTTTTTGTCATTTTGGACTAATTCTGAGCATATCTGGGAATTCCCACCCAGGTTCCTAACATAACTAAAGAAAGCCTTGTGATTATCCTTAGTATTCTGTGCAATTTTTCTCTGGTCTTAGATGATTTTATGAGTGCCCGTAGTTTTTTGCTAATACTGATCAGAGATGCCTTCCCTTTTTGGGATTTTGCTCTATCATGTAGTAGCTTCCTCCTTCTATTGTATAGTTTGTTTATGGCTGGGGTCCACCAGACAGGATGTCTGCCTTTGGAGGATTGGGTCTTGATTTTATTTGGGATTGCATGATCCATGCATTCCTGAAGGTGTTCATAGAATGCGTTTATAAAGGATTCTGCGGTCTGGGCCATATTTTCCACAGGCCCGGGGCTTTGAAGGATTTTGCCTCGGTTTTGAGGTGTGTGAAATTTGCTTTAGAGAAGTTTTTCACTGTGGTTTTCTGGGCAGGGGTGGGGTCGGGATGTGAATATCCAGTGAGATTAGTTTATGGTCTGATCTTACCAGTGAGGGATACACTTCTGGTCTGGAGCATAGTGTCCCCATGTTGGTGATGATCAGGTCCAGTATGTTTTCCCCTCTTGTGGGAGTGGTAACAAGTTGTTCCATAGCATTTGAGTTTATAAATTCTAGGAACCTTTGGGCTAGGGTGTTGGAGCTAGAGTAATGCTCCCAGTCTATGTTTGGGTAGTTGAAGTCGCCCAATATAATGGTGTTTGGAGAGACCTTCATATTTTCCAGTATTCTCAGGAAGGCCAAGTGGGGTTCCTGTGTTTGGGAGGGTGGTCTGTAGCAGGCTATAAACTGGAAGGCAGTTTTACCCACAGTTAGTTGCACATGGATAGTCTCTGATGCTTCGTGCTGTGCCACCAACCTGGAGGTGTGGGTATCTTTGGAATATTGATACTCCCCTCCTTTTGTGGTTCGGTCCAAGTTTTGGGGCCGAAAAGCATGGTATGAGGTATAACCTGGTAGTGCTGGGGTGCTCTTGGGAGCCTTGAACCAGGTTTCTGTTACTGCACAGATATCGATGTTCTCCATGCTAAGGAGAGTTCGCATCTTGAGGTTTAGACTTCTGGCATTGAGTATCATTACTCTTAGTTTCTTATCCCTTGTGATACCTATGGAGGTGGGTTTGTCTTTTGAGCCTTGCTTAAAAAAGGCACTATGGGGGTAGCAAGAGCCTTTGCCAATATCCGAAAGCCCAGGGGTGACAGGTGCAAGTCATCCTTAGTGAAGCATCGTGGCTTGTCGAGCATGTCATCCCAGGCTGACAGGCATTGGATCCCCTTTGAATGACACCAACACTTAAGCCAATTGTTGAAATTGATCATCTTGTCTTCATATTGTGGCATCATTCTTGGTGAAGGTAAGATGCTACTCAAGGTCAGGGTCACACCGGCCTGGGCTACATGCTCAGAGAGCTCCTCTATGTCTCTTTTCATGTAGTCCAGGGTCTCAGGTCATTCACACCAGCATGGACAATGACTGAGTCATATTTGTACTTGCCTTGGAGTGACCTGAGTGTTTGTGTTATGTGGCGGATCCTAGCGCCTGACAGGCAACTCACTGTGACCTTCTCCTTGTTCAGCCTGGTGCAGTGTGCCTATTGAGTCACCTATTACAAGTGTATCAGGTGTGTTGTTTGGGCTGTGACTGTTCGCACACTGGCTTTGTGAGCTATGTGTTGCACATGTTTTGTTTTGGGGTAGCGGTTGCTTGGGTGTCTGCTTTTGAGGTCTCTGCTGCTTAGGCAGATTTTTATTTCGAGCCTCCGAGTATGTTTTTGTGTGTTTATGTGTTTGGTTTGTTGTCGTGGTAGGTCTATGTGAGACTGGAATTGTAGTGAGTGTGGTTTCCTTCTCCTCCTGACTGGTTACACCAGTACTGAGTTGAGAGAGCTTTGCCTCCAGTTTGACTATATGGTTGCATCTCTCACATGTGTTGGAATTTGTTGGGAGGAGGAGAGGGTTGTCTGTGTACATGAGGCAGTTGTAACATTGCCTCAAGATTCCCAGATTCACCAGCTGGACCGGAGAGGAGATTGACAACTGACCTTTGGACATGCTAGAATAGTATTGGGAATTCCTTTATAATTGAAAAAAGGGCCAATGGGGAACAAGGTACTCAAGGGGAGTTTGTGAGGGTGTAGTGCGTTTAATTTTTTAGAGCTGGCTTATATAATTGCTTTAGTGAGCAAGTGCCAGGTAACTTAAATGCAATGTGCTACAGGTAACTTAAATGCAAAAATGACAAACAATAACTTTCTTTCAAGTGAAACAAGGAAATAAGTACAGTAAGCAATGCAGATATCACTAGGGATCCACAGAAGTGCTAAAAGGCCGCGTTTTAGGTGGAATTAGCGTTTCAGGGAAATAAACAAACAACAAGCATACAAATAAAGCTAGATTCAGCAGGCCTGGATCTAGTCTATGCTACAGAAAACAAGGTGTACCAATTTCAGTAAGAAACAGTTAGAATGTGCAGGCACTATAAGCCTCTAACCAGAAATTCCCTGCTCAGAAGGGCAGAGTCCAGCCTCTCCTCCCACAAGAGTGCATACCGCAATCCTTCTTAATGTAAAATAACTGGCCTGAAGCCCAAGTGCTTAATCCAGAACTAATACACTTTTAAAATAACAAACACTGAGCTCTCAATCAGCAGTTCCCAACTTAGAAGGATGTAAGCTACCTGTCCTGTCACCACAGTGCAGGCCACAAACCTTCCTAATGTAAAACAACTGGTCTGAAGCCCAAGTGCTTAATCCAAAAGACTTAGAAATGATAGCTACACTTTAATCAAGTTTCTACCAGCAGTAATAAATACAACTGAATACTTTAAAGAATGCCTGGATTTGTGCTCAAGTTATACAAACAAAGCTAGATTTAGCAGGCCTGGATCTAGTCTATGCTACAGCAAATGAGGTGTATCAATTTCAGTAAGAAGCAGTTCAAATATGCAGGCACTATAAGCTTTAACCAGAAATTCCCAGCTCAGAAGGACAGAGTCCAGCCTCTCCTCCCACAAGAGTGCAGAACACGAACCCTCTTAATGTAAAATAACTGGCCTCAAGCCCAAGTGCTTAAACCAGAATTAATACACTTTTAGAATAACAGACACTGAGCCCTCAATCAGCAGTTCCCAACTTAGAAGGATGTAAGCTACCTGTTCTGCCACTACAGTGCAGACCACAAACCTTCCTAATGTAAAACTGGTCTGAAGCCCAGGTGCTTAAACTAAAAGGCTTACAATGAGTTACACCAAGCAGTAATAAATACAACTGAGTACTTTTAAGATGACGCAAAAGCAAAATAAAGTAGGAAACACAAATATAGTAAAAGCAGATATTTTTATTTTTTTTAAGTGGAAAGAGAGAAAGGAAAGAGTAGCAGAAACTATGCTGATTGGCCTTCTCAAATATTCTCCCTGTACTGGGTAGAATGAGGTAATGACACTAGACTGGGAGGAGGGTCCCAGATCAAATTTACACTAGGGGTGGGCAACTACAAAGCCACCAACTATAAAAACACTATACCAACAGGGAGGGAGAGTGGAAAACAAACAGCAGAAATGTTACTCACAGCTGAAAAGCAGCAGTGAGCCTTTAAATGAAAGTTTTAAACAGCTAAAGGAGCCACTAGAAAAAAAGAGTTTAACTGCAACAACTTATCATAAACAAACAACCCAACAGATGCTTAATAAGAGTGGACAATTTCCAGTTAATACCTCACACACAGTGAAACTAGCTAAAAAAATACACCGTACACAAAGTGCTATAAACAACAAAGAAATAAAGAACAAAATAAACAAAAAACAGGATACTTAATGTTATATATTGTAGCTCGAGTTTGCTGAGTGTCCTTCCTTCGATCAGCTCACTGTAAAATGGCTGAACACTCACAACTGAGCTTCTTAGGTAACAGAAAGTTGAATCCTGAGACAGATTTTAAGAAAGAAATCTCAAAAGAACCAATGAGGTGCTTAGTCTAAGCTGTAGTCCAGGAGACCTCAGTCAGCCAATGACCTCAAACAATTCTCTCTCACTGAAATGCCTGATGTCTTTGGCTAAAACAAGATGTCCCTGAATTATGTGCTCAGACACACAGCCTCCACAAACACTAGGCCCAAATACAAGCCTGAATATGGAAATGCTACAAATATCCCCACTACTTAGAACAAACTGCAGAAATGTTACTCACAGCTGAAAAGCAGCAGTGAGTCTTTAAATGAAAGTTTTAAACAGCTAAAGGAGCCACTAGAAAAAAAGTTTAACTGCAACAAGTTATCATAAACAAACAACCCAACAGATGCTTAATAAGAGTGGACAATTTCCAGTTAATACCTCACACACAGTGAAACTAGCTAGAAAAATACACAGTACACAAAGTGCTATAAACAACAAAGAAATAAAGAACAAAATAAACAAAAAACAGGATACTTAATGTTATATATTGTAGCTGTATCCATTGCTGCTATCACTTCCATGGAAAACTTCCTCCCTAGTCTGTCCGAAACCATTCCACTATCTCATCCTCTACTTCTACTACCTTCCTCAGGGAGGTTCCTACCAAGGACATCCTAGAAGCTGCCACTTGGACTTCCATCCACACCATCACCAAACACTACCATTTGTCTCTTTTTTTCAAAACCTGGGCTGACTTTGCTTCTGCAGTCCTGCAGGGCATGTCAGGTCCTATTTAGAGCAGTGCTACCCTGTTCTTCCTTTCCTTAACTTTCTACCACCCACCCTACCTTTAGCTTTGGGAATCTTCTCACAAGTGATGGCTGCAACAGTGAAATGCAAAGAACATAGTACAGTTGTGTACACTTACCATAAATGTAGATGTTGGAGTGTATTCACTGTTGCAGTCCTATTTTCCCTCCCTCCTTCTCCCTTACATTCATTTACACCTATCTATGCCTATGGCCATCCACCAGGTTGGCCTTCCTCAGGCCTTCTGGGCAGGGATCCTATAGGTCGGGGCAAGAAAAACTGATGTAATGCATCAGCTGCCCTACTTTATACCACTGATGACCTGACGTCAGTCCCTGGTTTCATGCAGCTGACACAGGAGGGAGAATCTTTACTCTGGTATTCGGGCCAGAAGAGGGCTATCCAGCAGGGATAACCCACAAATGATGACTGCAGCAGTGAATACACTCAAACATCTTCATTTATGGTAAGCGTACACAACTGTACTTTTTCCTTAGTGGCATCATTCATTTTATGTTCTAACTAATGTGAAGAGGACCTTGAAATTTGATGTATTCTAACCCTGTTAGAAGGATTTAAAGATTTTTAAGCATTACTTTAGAGCATATTAAAATCAAAACATTGAAGGCTTGGGTATGAGAGCTCAGAAAAGGAGGTAGTAGGAGCAGAATATGGATGGTCAGAATCAGGGCAAACAATAATACACAGAATATATCCCATGCAAATATAATGTGACAGTTTGTTTTTTTCATGCCAACATTTTCCAGTAAGACTAACACATAGAACTGACATACCTTGAATCAGGAACTCTAGGCATTCAGTAGAATACTAGTGAAATCTAGGATTTCACTGTAAACCAGAAAGGTTTGCCATCATTCTGTCTGAGAAGTTACCAGATATCTCCCTAAAGCAGTAACATTAAAGAAGCGTTTGCCACATCCAGGTATTGTGAGAATCCACTTCCATCTATACTTTACTTACTATTTACTTGTACTTTTTCCTTCTAGAGAATGCAAGTCTGTCAGTTAGCATGATGGACTAAAGTCAGTGGTACAAGGCTTGATTTTTTTCTACCATCACTTGCCTACTGTGAGCAAGTCACTTAACAGGAAAGTGCTTTGGGGCAATTGAGAATTTCAGCTAGGCACCTTAATGGTCTCCTGGACTTCATGCCTGGTAACACATGAAACTATGAACCCATAAAAAGGAGCATGGGTAGGGATTAGGCAGGGGTAGCATGATTTCATAATGCAAGATGAATTTCAGACCATTCTGATTCCCTCACAAACTCAATTATCTTTGGAGAGTCTGTAAAAATGTGCCATGACAGATTCCACATATCTTCAGCACTATTTAGGGGAAAAGACAAACATTTTCTTTAAACTTTTTGGCATATAAAAACAAATGAAGCATACACCAAGTAAAAAGGCAACGTGATTCTTAGCAAGCATCCAACAGACTGCAGGCATTTCTGGACATGGTGACAGGTTCTGGTTAAGAAGACTATACTAGATAGTAAGAAACAACAAACAGTTTCATTTCTTATGCAATTCTTATGGTGCAAGTGCATTTTGATGTTCATTCCAAACTTGTGAATTATAACAGTGCCATTTACAAAATGCTTCTAGGATGTTGTTTCTTGGTTTTGACCACATGAACAAGATAAGAGATTCATGATTTGAAAAAGCTTTTTATTTATTCACCTATTCTAAAGTTACACAACAAGTTAAATCACACTGGAAGGTAGACCAGCATTAAATTAGTCAAGTGTTTTGAATGCTGCTCAAACTGTGAACAAAATGCTGTCCATAGTTTTTGGTTGTTAAATGTCCACAATTACGTCTTACATAAAATAGCTGTAGTAGAATTAGATCATAAGACACTAAGAATGTCTTCAAACAGTCTCTTCATAATCCATCAGCAAGACTATAAAGAACATTACTGAGTGTACAAAGTGATCTTCAAATTCAGTAGAAGCCAGTTAATTGTTATATACTTAGCACATAATACTTGCATGAGTTTAAAGCAGGCTTGCTATAGAAAGATTTGGATGTTTTGCAGATTATATCACAATTGAAAGTAGTGACTGAGAGACCAAGGCAGCTAAAAATCTATAGAAATGAAGACATGGAAAAGAAGTTGCTACAAGATTTAGTTATGAATGGCTGTGCAGTCAGTTTTAAGGCATTCATAATGTTCAGTATATTTTCTATACCATGATAATCATTCATATGTTCAGTAGTGTTCATTAGTGCCAATTCCTACTAATCTGCATAATGTTATTTTACACAGTATCCATGAGTTACTTCTAGGAATAATCAGATGTAAGGAAAGAACTTATGAGGTTCTTTCCTAGCCTTAGATGTACTAAGATGTCCATGCAGGCTTATTAGGTGGTTCAAAGGTATGAAGTTTGCAATAAGTTTGGAAATCAGAATCAGGTAGAAGTTTTTCCACACATGGTAGTAGATCCTCCTTGGATAACAGTGGACAGACGATTTAAATATAAAGAGGTCTGCTACATTCTGTTTGTGGATTACCATTCAAAATACTCAGAGAATGTTGGGATTGCTTGAAACTAACAGTCAGTATTATCATGACCCAATAATCTGCCATTGGTAGACAAAGTAGCCTGATGTAGTAATATCGGAAAGTGGTCCACAATTCATAAGACACAACTTCGGTTCTTTTGCAAAGGAATTTGACTTCAAACATATTACCCCGTGTCTTGTATATCAAAAAGTAACGGACAAGTAGAAAACAAGAAGAGCGGCGTTTGGAATGAGGAAGTGCACATTCCTGGCAGAAGCGATGGCGGTAGAGAAGAAAGGCAAGGAATAAAACCAAATAGCTAAAGAAATCAGAGAAATAAAAAAGACAGGCAAGATCTGCTTACAAGACTTCAGACTAATGACCTGTAGATATATATGTAAAAGGAGAATACAGCATACGGAAAATACATCACGGCCACTGGTAGAGTTCAAAAATGTAGTTTGTCACCAGGAAAAAAGCACACTCAAAAGACAATAACTAGACGTGTTCTATAGAAGGAAAAATTTTAGGCAGGATTGCTGTTGAATTCAATTCATTTATGTTAATAGAGATACAAAAGCCAAGCCATTTTAATTATTTGGGCCAAAACACACACACACACACACACACACACACACACACACACACACACACACACACACACACACACACACACACACACACACATGCTCTTGCAGTGCACTGCCACTGATGTCACATAAGAGACAGACATGCCTTAAGTCAGACATTTGGAATCTTATTGTGTGCCTGCCTCCTTTTCCCATTTACATGTGTAGCTATCAAGAATTGTACCGAATTAAGGTCATTTTCCTCACCTAACTAGTGACTAGCAGTCACATCAAACCTCCTCCTCTGTGTTACTGTTATGCTACTAGAAAGAGTCCTTACTCCTAGCCAAGTCAGAATTATCCAAGTTGTGTTGTTTGTTGTATAACCACAGTGTTATTAGGCAGACTTCATGTCATTTTTTTGATTAGAGCAATGTAGGTGAAGTCCCTGCCCTGTTCTACTGTCTAACAACTGTGATTATATAGGCAAAAGACTCAAGCTTAAAAATCATCGCTCTCATCTTCCAAGAATACTGCTGTGCAAGGTGAGCCCCTTTAATCCTACAGTGATCATAAACAAAGTCCAAAACTGTCATCTTATTAGGCACAGTTGCTGATGTTACAGAGTAAGTTTTTCAGCTGCAACATGTATTGATTTTAAAATTAAATAAAAGAATAAAATTAAGGGGAGAATTTATGTAGTGAACTACTTGGTGTGTCAAGAAGACTGAATAGGTAAAGATTAGAGTATCACTATCGATGGAGGAACAAAAAACACATGCACAATCTTACTGTCTTCAGCCATTATTTAAAAAAATAACAGATTAAAAAAATTATAACCACAATCACTATGTTGCCATATCTAATTAAATAATTGATGGATAATGCAAAGAAAATAAATACAAATCTGAAAAAGACATAGAAGATGCAGATTCTGAATTTGTCTGTAATTGATTGCTTTATGGCAGAATTTGCTTTGGGGGGAGAGGGAGGTATTATGAGAAGAAAGTTTAGCTGATGCTTTCCATAAAATATGGACGGCATGAGGCTAAGCAAGTAAAACGAATGAGTTATACTGACATGTGGATATTGATGATTGAAATATAGCATTAGGCAAGAGTTACTGAGCCACTGTAAACCAGGAGACGACTTCCTGTTACATGTTTATAGAAGTATACATTGAATTAAGTCTCATGATGTCAAACTTCAACGTACCCACATTATAGTGCAGTCACTTTCTTTCTTTATCATATATAATGGAATGCAGTTAAACACTGCAGTCACACAAATAATGTTAGTGCTATACTGCCGTATCTATGTCACAAATATTGTAGCCCTTTGGTTGACAATTCAGACAAAACAGTGTTATCAGAACCATGTCTTCAAAGATGGACAGAGACCCAGTAGTATTACACTGCTCCCACAATAAATAGTGTGTTATTGCAATTCAATTCACAGCTATCAGCACAGTGTCCCTTGTTAAAATCTGCATCCTGTGACAATGAACACTAATCATACAAACCATGTGCATGTCTGAGTGTGTAATGAGTGAGTACAGAAATACGTCTTCACTCATTACCTGATAATGAAAATGTAGGAATGGTGCAACACTAAACAGCACTCTTATACTTGTCTGCTTTTTGTTATATATTTATGTTTAGCAGTTAAAATTTCACTGATATCTCAATAGCACAACAAAGACAACAAATCAAAGGGAGAGGAATGTTGTTACCCTTCAAATTTAAAATACTGGCTTAGATTCAAGAATTTTAGAGTCTTTTTGTTGTTAATGTGTTCAAAACATCATAAATACAGCTTTATAACTGCTAGGAACACAAATCAGAGGCATATAAAATGTGCAGATACCCGTAGAACACATTTGATACCAAACTAAACGATACAGAATTGCAGTGAACAACCATTTAACTTGTATAGACTCTGTCTACTGTAAATACCGCTAATACAATACAACTTTCCCTGGTGTTCTATGACTTTCACAAAAAAAAATGTTGTTACAGCAATTAGGTATATATTGTAATTGTTAAAGCACACTTGGTGAGGTTATGCCTATGTCAAATGCAATCACTGTCACAGGGGAAAGCTCCCTTTCATGAAGTAAATGAAAATGAATTTCACTCATATGAGCATTCACTCTTATTTACAGCATAAAAAACATTCACTTATATGAGCGTTCAGTGTCTCAGACTGCAACCATATATCTATAACTATATCTATCTCTATATCTATATATGAATATCTATATCTATATCTATTATATATATATATATATATATATATATATATATATAGAGAGAGAGAGAGATAAATATAGATATATATGTATATACATATATACATTATCTCTGAAAAACTGATAACATGTACTATGTACAATATCATTGTAATTAAACACATTACACAATAGGAAAATTGTACCTTCCACTAAAGTACAATAGGAGGAAAAACCTGTATCCTACACCAACTACAGTAAATTGGTGACTGCACTTAAAAACAAATCATTATGGCTGCTGAATATATTCATAGCCATAGCTGCCATTTGTCCTCACCATTAAGAATGAAAACTAATGCTACTTGTATAGTTGATTATGATACTACTGATTATGAAGAAATCCTTCTATCATAGCTGATTGAGGAAACAACTTCATATAACAGCACCCACCCTCCTTGAGAACAATGTTTATGGAAGGGAACAAGCTGCCAATGCAGTCCCAATGTAGGAGGAGTCACTTCCACCCCCCTTATTTATGTAAAGTAAATCCAGTGTTGCACATCTCTAGGAACAGGACAAAATCCCCATAGAGCACTCAGTAGTCTCACACAAAGGGAGATGCTGCAAGTGACATATTGCTATAGGAAAAAAGCTTTGAAGAAAGTAAAATATTAGTGTGATGAATGAAATACAGTCACCAAGTCAGAGTCTGACCAGATTTCCCTTGACCTGTGGTGTGGAAGCCAAAGTTAATTCATCACTTATTAGAATGCAAGTCTCCCTGGAAATATATGTATTAATTGTATTTACTGACCTGCTTGATTAGTTTTGCATTGAGAGCATAGCAAAATTAATTTAAAATGGGTAGCGAAAGCCAAACACACTCTGGCTAGGCTTATAAATGCCATAGGGCAGATAGCCTAGTGTGAACCTATGAACCTAAGTGTGCCAACCCCAAATGATAAAGTATGTGCTTTACTTCCTTCAGCTAATGTCATGCTTACAAAGACAGCAAGTCCACTTCATCCATTTACTGCAAATGTGCAACCACTTTCAAAAGCATGAGCACATCCAGTGCATTTTAAACTTATTATGCGGACAAACATCAGTGAAGTAAGACAGTTAAGATATGGAGTCCTATTCTTAATTTGTTATTATTGTTTTCTTAATACTACTACACAAAATAATAGGGAATGCATCATAGGGATACAAATGAAATATGTGTAACATGTATATTGTTAATCTCCTCTTCCTCATCTCTCCTTCCTATTGGTAACCACTTATTTACTTGGTTCTCATCTCCTTCCCTACTTATAGAATTCCTTTTTTTAATTAAGTGTTAAGTTCCACTCTTGATAAATTTGATTTTATACTTCTTATGAAACTTACTTTTTCTGAAAACTATACTGTGCATTTTATCATTTGTTGAGTCTGTATTTGAGAATGCATGTATCTTATTACTATTTAAACTTATTCTTTGGAGATTTTCTTCCTGGGCCTCTGCTGAAAAAGGGCACAAGCTCAGGTGGACTAACCAGGTCAAGAAATGTCAAATAAATAAATAATCAACCCTCTCAAAATAGTTTAAGTTGAAGTCCTCCTAAATCCAACCCATCAATTGACCCTTATTTTCATCCCCCAGCACTAGAGAGTCTGTCAGTGTGTTGATGGTAATTTCATTGAGTGCCATTTCAGTGAAAATGTTTTGCTAAAAGCACTTTTGCCAGTGACAAGGACCTCCATTTTCTCCAGTGTTGTGTGATCTCAGAGTTGGTATATTTAAGTTTGGGGTTATGTGGGGGTGACCACTATATGTGGGGTAGAGAGGGGATTTGCGCATGGTAAAAGAGATTTACTTTGTTACAACAAAAGTGCTTTCAGAAAATTTTTTTTGAGCTTTTGGGTTCAGGCAATGTATTATCAAGCTATTGATATGGTAGCGAACATTGCCACTGTCTTCCAATGGCCAGAACCCAGTATGAGCTAGTGCCATATACCTTGTGAATTCAATCATATCTTACTCTAATCATCTCATTTCCAACACTTTCTATAGTTTTTCCAACTTCTTCTTGCCTACACAGCACATCTACTTTTCAAAATGAACTCCTGTTTTACCCTCCTGATATTGACGATAAAATCAGCACTCCTCTTAAGGAGATACAGTTTAACAGAAAATGTATTTCTCCTTCTGTATAGCAAGGTAGAGGGTTGAGAACAAAGTGCTGGGATGTTTAAGGCAGCCATGCAAACCTGGAAAATACAGAAGACTCCCATTTTCTAGTTTATAGACATGACTGATTACCAGACTAATTTAGATGAATATTTTTGTTAACGGGGATGGAGACAGCAAATTGTTAATAAGTGATTAGAGCAGATGTTGCACCAAAACTGAAGAGACCAGTTAAGGGGAAAGAGCTAAAGTCAAAAAGGAAAGGGAAGGTTGATGGGCAAAAGTTACAGTCAGGAGCAAGATAGTTCAAAATCACTGGAAGGAAATATAAGTTGCCATGGAGACGACTATTAACATTTTTTTCTCAGATCAACCCAATGCAATTAGTCACTATTGCATTGTATTGCAGCTATCGTGTTACGTTTTGCTGACTGAATGTAAAATAATGCATTATGATTATATTGATAGTTTAGATTTATTTTCTTTATGAAAATGTGCACGTTTAATATCAAGTGTTTGCTTCAATGTATGTTATAATGTCCAAAACATAGACTGTCGGAACAGAGAGTTTGGTTCAAAGAATAGCCATCCCTATGGACAATTAAGCCTCTGTCCACTAACAAAAACTGCAGCCTTAAGCTAGATCCATTGGTGGAGCCCTATTTAGCCCTATTGCTTCCTTTCTTCCTATAGTCCCTACACTAACACCTAATCTTTCCACTCCTTTCCTCACTCTTTCTAGTTCAGTTATCTATATAGTTTATTCTCTTACCTTCTTTTTCCTGACATGTTGCTCCAGCATCACTCAATGACCCCTTTTATATTGGATTTATCCCTCATTTTCTTAAAATCCCTCTCCCTTCCGTCCTAATAAATCCTCTATATACCTTAAGCAAGCTAGAGTTTGCACTGTGCAATTCCTTGAAACCTCTTGTAAAATGTCATGGGCATTCAGAACCACCATACAGATGAAGCACCTGGTGTCCTTAAGGAATCATTTACATATATTGTATAATACTCTTTTACAAGAGGTTTCAAGGAATCACAAAGTGCAGGCTCTAACTTGCCTAGATGAATTTGCTTGTTTTTTTTTTTTTTCTCAGATGTTTGGACCTAGAGAACAGAAGAAATGATTTGTGCATTGGAATTATAGTTTGAGGTCCAGGTAATGATTGGTGCAGAATCATCAAAGTTTCTTCTGTTGTTGTTGGGAAAGTCAAATGTAACTCTGGAAGCTAGTGAAGAGAAAGTTTAATTTTACAGTAGTTTGAAGAGTTGTGATCTGAAGAAGGATATCTGTGCTTTTTAATGGGAACCATTTTACTTTTTGTACTGATTTAAAACCATGTTATTTGTTTGGTGAGTGTGCAATGAATTTGCACATTTTATTGGTTAGTGTTTCAATGATAGAGTCATTTTGTTCTGAGGCACAGCCTATTCAGGAAAGGTCATATTCTAGTTGGAATAGTAACACACCTTTTCCTATCTGATTCTGGAGGATTTTGAGAGAAAAGTGGAGACTGTGTTAGTCCACAACAGTAGCAGGTTTGTTTTCTTTTTTGCATTATTTAAGGTAGGGAAAAGCTGAGAAAGTCCTGCCATTATTCTGGTCAATGATATGTGGTGTGGAGGTAGACTTGCTTATTTGTTTGTTTGTTTCAAAGAACATGACTTTTCATTTGTACAAATTTAATATTAGTGTATTGTTATTGATCTGGTAATTCAGATGGTGAAAGTCAAACTGAAGTAGTTTTTGTAAAGCTGTGAGGGATTTATTTGAGTGATAAACTACCATGTCATCAGGACAGAGTTGGAATTAGGAAGAGGCTTGGATACAGAGGGTACTCCTGCTGCATCTCCCTTCCAAAAATAGCTGCTCTATGGTACTCTCATTCAGTATTAACCTAATCTTTACCCCATTATGCAAGGTTCTGTTATCTCATAAATCTTCTGTACCCTCCCCCACCACTTGTACCACCATCATCATCATCATCATCATCATCATCATCCCCTTTTTCCCATTGTCTACATGGGGGTCGGAGTGTCATGTGAACTGTTGCCATCTCTCTTTATTCAGTGTCACTTTCCTACCTTCTTTGACATTTATGAGTGACTGTTGCAGGTCTTCTTTTACACTATCCATCCACCTCTTTGCTGGAAACCCTCATTCCCTCTCACCTTCTTCCTGTCTCTCCCAAATCTTCTACACCAGATTATCTTCTGCTTTTTTGCACCTGCCCAAATCACTGTAATCTTTTCTCTTTGACCTTTTCTACAATTGGTGCGACTTTGGCTTCTGCTCTTACATCTTCGTTTCTTCATCTGGCCCACAATGTGCATCCTACCATCAGTCTCAAGGACTTCATTTCTATCACCTCTATCTTCCCCAGCTGCTCTGGCTTTACTGCCCAGTTCTTATATCATACTTTAGTACTGGCCACACCACTGTTTTATACACCTTACTTTTCAGCTTCTTTGTCATTTTTCTGTCACACAGTACCCCTGACACTTAATGCCAGTTGCTGCAGTACCACCGATTCTAGCTTTAACCTCCTCATTCACACTTCCCTTCTCCTTAACCAACCCTCCCAGGTACTTGAAGCTGTTAACCTGTTTCCCTATTTCCATTCCATCTCACATTTAGCATCTTCTGATTTCCTCCATTTGCTGCCATTACAGCTGTCTTATCTGTACTCAGTTTCATTCCATATGCCTTCAGTTTTGCATACTGTTCCCCTATACTTTCCTGATGTCCTTGTGTAGGGTCTGACTGTTATGCCACATTGTTTGCAGAGAGCAATTTTGTTGATCTGTCCCTTCTAACCTGCTTGTTAATGTAGTCCATCACATTTTGTAGCAAACAGGTCCCACTACGATGCATTCTAGGTCTTTCGAAATTAATGTCCAGTTAGCTATGTTAAAGGCCTTTTATATGACCATGAGTGCTGTAACAGCTCTCCCATGTCTTTCAGTTTTTCTGTATTCCACACATTCCATTCCCAATCTCCAATGGTCAGATAATGATGTCATTTCCATGCCAGGAACTACATTGGACATCACCCTCTATGGCCAAGCTGTTACAAATGCTGCCAGAAACTTAACATTTCTATTACAGAAGGTGGCCTGTCATTAGTTCAAAATCACCTTTTTTTTTTTTTTTGGTAAAACCACAACAGAGGCTTCATTTATCAAATTAGGAGCTTCTTCCTCCTTGGTAATGAATAATGGTACTAAAGCTGCAATAATTTCAGTCCATATCACTTTTTAGAAGTGTAGCACAAAGCCATCCAGTCCTCCAGCATTACCTCTCCTCATATTTCTAATTGTTGCAGTAACATCTTCCAGTCACAGCCCTTTACTTAATTCTTTATTGTCTTCCTGGGATAACATAGGACCTTCTTATTCCCCAAAGAGTTTCCTATAAGTTTGACCTACTTATATAGACCACTTGAAAATTCACAAAACAACTGAAGACTTTCTATATCAGTAACCAGTGTAACACGTGCTTATCCTTTATGCATTTCACATTTGTCTCTTTATCCCATTCCTAAATCTTCCACATCTAAAGTTTATTTTCCAACTTCCTTTTGCCCACTTTATCACATCCCTCCTTTCTAGGTCAGCCTCTATTTGTGATTCCTCCAAGCATCTTATTAACTAGTATAGTTGTACTATTGCTGCCTCTCTTCTGGGCATCCATTGCACTTTTTTTTAATTCCATTGAAACCTTTGCAGTTTCCTCTTCTCTTCCCTGATAGCTTCCTTACTTCATTTCTCTGTGCTGTCCTCCTTCTATGTAATCCAGTAATCAGCACCTCTAGGCTGTTTTTTCCACCCCATTCCTATTTTCCATCTCTGATAGACATTCACATTTCTGCCTGAATAACCTTTTCAAAATGGCTTTATTCATATCACCTGACTATTTTTTACTCGCTACCACTGGATTCCATCACTTCTTTATGTTTGGATTCTCCCTGCCCACCTGCTACAACACCACCACTGCTGTATGTCAGATATTCTGCTATCTAACATATCAAATCAATTATTTTAACTTCATCTCCCATTAATTAATTTACCAGCTAACAATATGTTAACGTGTTTGCTTGCTTTCACATAGACAGAGTACATTTTCTTCTCTATTGCATTTCTCCATCTATCCATCTACTAGTTCCATATCCTCTGTCTCCTTTCTCAGTATTTTCTTATATGACTAACGAAATGTAATTGCCTCAGGTTGTCTATCCCTCTATGGATCCATAATCATGTTAAAGTTATCACCAATACCAAACTTTCTCCTTCTACCATTGTCCTCTTCGCTGGTTTGAATCCCGCTTTCAGGAATTCATCGTTATCTTCATTTCCCATGCAATATGAGCATACAATTGTACCATTCCTTACCGTGATATACCTCTTCACCATTAACCACCATGCATCACCCATGCTAGAAAAGGTATGCACTCCTACCACAATTTCACTTTATCTCACCCTGTCATCCCTCACCCTTCAGATATGCCACTCCCATCCACATACTAACCCTCTTCTCAATGTTCCTACTTCCCTTATTCTCATTTTAAGGTAGTGAAACTTCACAACACTAACTCTTTTCCTAACCAGTTTAAACAGCACCATGGCATTCTTAACAGAATTGCTAATCCCAGCTCCATTCAAGCATCTACCCTACTTCATACCTAATTCATCCTCACACCAACCTGTCCTTTGTACTGCACAACCAGAGCTGGATCCAAAAGGCTTAGGACAGGATCTGAAAGCCCACCTATGCTCCACCCTGTCAGCATGGGTCACCATTGAGGGATGTGGTATACTTATTGATGAGGAATATGTGTAGGGCTAATATTATGGCTAGCTAATTCATCTTCACAAAACTCACCAAATGCAGAGCCCCAGTTGTAGTTATATTTTCAGCAACTTAAGTTGTGACTTCTTAATCCCTCAGTAGCCCATCAAAGGCCCCTTTTATACCCATTACTGATTTCTCTGACTTGTTTAAACACCTTTCATCCTTTTCTCTTCGAGTGGTCTTGACTTTCTTTTTTGGCCACTTTTTTTTAGGACTATACATGAATTCTGATAGCCAGCAGCAATGCCCTCCAACTCATCACTAGTTCCCCAAAATACTTATTCTTATGCTCTATATTCTTTAACAGGGGATCAGTCTCACACAATGTCAAATATCAGCACTTCTTCAGTTTCTGTTCAGGACAGACATGTCCACTTAATTCTGAGGCCTGTTTGGCATAAACTATTAAAGCATTATTGCAGAATTCTGTTACATATCTAGATTATAAATGGATTGCTGATTGCTCATCTCATGTGACTGTTAAATCTTTGTTCTCACAGCAATACTGCGATTGTTCATACAACAGCAAGCTGCAGACCCCTTCTCTACATCTGTATAAAAACAAAATGCTTCCTGCAGTTTATTGCAAAAATACACTGATACCATCACACAATTGAGAGAACAGTGGGGCTAAACTGTGGTGAAATATAATGCAATTTTTAGCTTGATATAATTTGCTGTTGCCTTTGAGATATGTATGCCATTTTATATACTAATCTATCTTCATAGCTTCTCATTTTGTCTTAGCATACCATTTGTGCAAGTTTAGGCCAAGTTAGGACCTGCATGCTATATGTTGTCCTTCACTGAATTCACCTATTTGTCATAAAGATATGCAATACAATGAGCTGCGCATGAGGCCATAATGGTACATGTACTGTGGTATCACTGTCTCTTTCTTTTCGTCTGGCAATTTGACTCACAAAAGCCTCTGTTATGCTTCTGCCTGTTTTACACTTTTTGGCACATTGTATGTCTGATTTAATGCCAACAGAATTCTTTCCAATGTCAGAATGTAAACTTTGTAATGTTTTCCTGAGGTTCTAACATATAAATTTTTACCTGTAAATTATGAAGAAAGAAGCTGAATTATGCTTTTCTTGAGCAGTATTATTCATTTCATAAAATGTTTTTTGAACATGCCTTATCTTTTCTCCAAGCTACAAATTAATGCTTTTCAAAAATGCTTTACAATAATTAGAACCATAATGTCTAAAAATGTAAATACACAAGTACCTGATTACATTTTTAAAATGTTGTGATTTTATTTTCCTGCCATAAACAGAACGGTTATAGTTGCAATATTTTGGGGGTGTAGAAGGTAACATGCATAAGAATTAATTCTTCACCCCCATTACATACAATTACCAACAAAATGTTTGCATCATATACAAGCTACAAAAGTACAAAACACAGTTTGGACTAATACTCTGAAATAAAAACACACTTCAGACTTATAACAGCTACTTGTGTTTGTGAAACTGTAAAAAGTAAACTCTTTTGGCTTTTCCCAGTTAGGGGTCGCCACAGCGGAACTCCGTTCCTCTAATGATTGGCAGTGGATTTTTACAGTGCTGAGTTGCCAGCCCAATGCCCAACCTTCAAGGAAGGCACACCCATTTACGCACGCACCTACCTGCATGTCTTTTACGTCACTCGACCACTGGGAGGACATGCAGAATCCACAAAGGCACTCCAGCCGTGAATCGAACGGGAGAACCTCTTGCTGTGAGGTGACAACTCTAACTGCTGCACCACCGTGGCCATCCCCGGGATTCATGAAGCTCGGCGCAAGGCCGGTGTAAGGCTTGCGCCGGAAGTGCAGTGAATAATCGGCGTAGCAGCGCCATATGCATAGTAATGAGTGCGCGCCGCAACCACAGACACGTGCGGAGGGAACGTGAGCGAGCCCAAGTAGGATGCGGCCGTAGGCGTGGCCAAGCCGGCAGGCGATGAGCAACCTAAAGTGCTGACTTCCACAGGCTGCCTGCAATAGTAACCGCACCAGCCAGGGTCTGTGGATAATGAAACGTACGCAGACTATGCAACATAGTACCCATTCACACAAAACGGAAAACCAAACATTAACCCACGAAGTCCAAAGTGTACCCGTCCAAGGAACAAAGGATACGCGAAATAGCATGTCCGTCACGCAATGCACTGTCAGTGGGCATACCCAGTGAAGGTGTATCGCAGCATGTCAGCGCGCCGCACCTACATAGAAGTAGCCACATGGGCATGGTCACCAGCAGTAGTGAGAGTACACAGCCGGGTAGCCGTGTCGATATAACTACAAGAAGGAAACTAGAAACCCTAAACACAGACAAACATGCGCATAGCAACATGTACTACACCCAGCAACGTGCTCGTCGCATACACATAGGACGGCGTATGCCTAAGCGTAATATCCAGAAGCAGAACCCATGCATGCAAATGTAATACACAACAGCCCCGTCATAGCATGCAACCCGCACCCATGTACGACCGTGCACCCAACCCAGCTAGCAGCCTTGCGCAGCTACACACCTACACACAATGGGTATACCTGAAATGTAGTAAGAAGTATTGTCCTAGGCAGTGCCACGCGGGCAAATATGTACCCCACATGTTAACATCCCACCTCAGGTAGAGATATCCAAATGGCTGCATGTGAATGTGTCGGCAGAATGTGTACATCCCGCATGTGGTATGGACCTGTCGAAACCCCATAGGCGTGCACATGCCACTGTGCCCATAACTGTACACATCTGGACAAGGCAGTATGTTCAGCCACCGTACGGATGATTAGCTATGCAGACATGTCAAACACAACACATATGGCGGAACATCTGTCCACCAAGCAGGATGCCCCAACAGGGTGCCACAGGCACAGAAGGTGAAGGTGGGACATCACACGTTGAGAATAGCGTAGCCGGATGGCCAAACACCCACGGCCAATGCAAAGGATGGAATAACATGTATATGCCTGGATGAATGGGTATGTCATAGCATGGGAATAGGCCAAGCTATCCACCATAATAGCCATGTGTACCAGATACAAACAGCCAGTAACACGCAGCAGTAATGCAGGAAGGCATACACGACTGTGGGAATAGCACAGGACATATGGCATGTGCCAAGTGTTGATGCATGACACAAATGTCCAGGATGGGGCTCCCTGTAAAGAGGAACATGTGCCAACCCCCCCCCCCCCACAGGTGTACCGGCAGTGAAAACACATCCCAAACACACACCAACACTACCGTCCATCCCACGATAGCAACGGAGGCTGGTCAAAGACCACCATGACGCATGCACAAACAGGGACACGTGTAACCGTTGCCTAACAACCCCTCAGGCCAAAGAATAATAGTATGGACATATGCATGTAATGCTGTGAAGGATGTGTGGTAGTCCTCAGTATCACAGAGGTAGGTACACAGATACACTGTAACCAACCGTGACGTATGTGCACTGTAGACAGCATACCTGCAGGTAATACATAGTTCAACCATGTGCCACAGAAATATACACATATGAATGAGGATAGGGGATAGACAAGTGTGAATGGGACAAACTATGAACATAGGTTCACAGGTCCATAGGTACATAGTAGGCTATCTACCCAAGGGCAGCCATAACCCACGCCATAGTTATGTTTCCTTTGCCAACCCTCCAGTCTGGAGATAAAATGCCTATTATATTGCTGTACCTCTGTCAAGCAGTGACAATGATGTAATCCCTGGGGTATATCTGCAATCCCCCATCCAATGGACAAGATCCCCCTCGAACAAGGCCAGCAAGGTTCTCTGCCTCACATGTACTGGGATGTTGTTCCACAGCAGAGTGAGTGTCTGGGTGATGTACCTGTCCCTCCAACACATGCTATTAATGACCGTGTCAAGGTTCACGTCACCTGCCTTTGTGGTTCTGAGGGATGTAGATCCATTAGGTGAAGCATAGTCATCAAATATGGGTCGACATGGCCCCGTATGTCAGGCACAGGTCACCACGGAACAAGCGGTATGTGACTGAATGGATCAGGAGTCCTTAGAGTCGGGCAGCATAACACAAATTCCTGGCACCCTGCATCCGTCTGACGATGAACATATGGGGCCTTCCCAGCTGCTGCAGGTGTCGCGTCAGATACCCTCCGAACGGGGCAATGTACTCAATCATAGGTCTAATGAGTAATGAGTACAAGGAGACGATGACCTACCCTGATCTAGATGTGAATCCCTGCACGATCAGGTGGGCAATGTATAAGTTCTACCGAACCACGTTAGCAACGTGTGTGTCGAACGAATGGTGACTGACAACCTGGGTCCCCAGATCCCTGGTAATTCCCTCTGTGCTCAGTGGACTGCAACCCATATGGCGGCTAGGGGTGACCTTGTACTTCCCGATGGGTATGACTATGCATTACCCGGCATTTAGCTGTAGGCCATGTCCCTGGCAGCAGATATCCATATCTGTGAGGCCCCTTTGAAGGATATCTGTGTCAGATGTCCGTCCCACTATGGCACCCAGTTCGCAGTCATCTGCAAACAATATCAGCCATAACCCCCCTGTGTGTGTTTGTACATTGGAAATGTAGATGCAGAAAAAGAGTAGACCCAGGACAGAGCCCCGTGGGACACCGCCTGTGACTGGCAGTGAGTCTGACATGGGGCCAGCAACTATGACTGTGTGGGTTGTGTCCCCTAGCCAGTTTGCAACCCATCCTGCGATGTATGGGTTCACATCCAAGCCGATGGGCTTATCAATGATACCCAAGGGGGGTATTGTGTTGAAGGCCTTTGCCAGGTCGAGGTAGGCTGTATGGACTGCCTGACCCTCATCAATGGCCTCGGTGACTGTTCCTAAAACGTCAACCAAGTTTTAAATGCATGATCTGCCCTTGACCAAGCCAAACTGGGTTGGATGCAAAGTATGCAGGTCCCCTATGTCGTCACCTATGAGCTCCAGTACGATCCTTCCCCATGTCTTTGCAGATAAGGCTTCACAAGCTAATGGGACGGTAATAACCAGGGTCAGTGGAGGCACTGCCCCTGTGAAGTGGGACTACAGTCACCGTGCGCCACAACTTGGGTAATGCTACCTGAGGTGAGGCTAAGATTAAACAGCTGTCCTAACTGTGGGTCTAATTCCTCAATGAGATCATGGAGTACACATCCGGGACACCATCTGGTCCCATGGATGCTGTGTTGACTACCTTGGAGAGAGCATGTCCCACCTGTGCGTTACAGAACATTCGGGGGCCACAATCATCTGGTACAGACATCTCTCCATGTGGGGGGGGTGGAGATGTCTTCACCGAACCTGTCAGCCAGTATGTTGGCAATGTGTGTATGTTCAGTAAACATCACATCATTGTGAACCCAGTCAGAGCATATCTGGGAGTTTCCTCCCAGGTGTCCAACATAGCTAAAGAAGGCCGTATGATTGTCTGTCGAGTCCTTGGTGATATACCTGTGGGACCTGCCCCGGATGATGTCATGAGAGATTGTAGTTCTTCACATATAATGAGCAAGGGTGTCATACCTCACAAGGAGTCTGCTCTGTCATGTAGTAGCTACCTCCACTCATTGTAAAGCTTGTGTATGGCTGGGGTACACCACACTGGATGCTTGGCATTGGTACAAAGACCCACAGTTGGGTAAGGGATTGCCTGATCCATGCAGTCCTGTAGGTGCTGGTAGAAGGCATATGTAAGTGATTCCGTGGCTTGAGTAATGTTCACCACTGGCTCAGGGGCCTTAAAGGAGACCACACTAGTGTTTAGAAATGTGAAGTCAGCCTTTGAGAAAGCCATATGTATGGTAACCGGCACCACCCACAGCATTGTATGTCAATAGCAGAAGCTATTGCCCAAATAATATAAGTATTAACTTCATTATTAAATCATGTTATAATTATTTATTTAGTTATATGTTTCTGCTAATTACACTTGAACATGCCCGGTAAGACCGGGCGAAAGTGCTCGTGATCTACCTGTTATGGTGGTGTCATTCTGACAATAACGCATGATACTTCCCTATTGTGACCTCTGGGGATTATTTAAAGCACTTGTTAACCTGCATCTTTGGATGTACACCATTTGGTTTCAGTGTTGAAAAACCTGGTTTTCGTAGCACTACATAATATGGGTAGTCAAACAGACATCCGCGATTGGGGAACATACAGCAGCAGTCAAAACCACTGGCCACATGGACACAGTCCAACAAGTTCTACACTTCACATATGCACATTGGTGTCCATTGTAGGACCCAAAAATTGTCCGCACGAATACCATCCAGCCAAGTATCGTTCAACCAGAAGAAGCGACAGTCGTGAGTACGGCACAGCTAGACATATGCACCACCAGCGTGTTTAATGTTGATGACAAGTGTCCATGAAATGCAGTACATATGAACAGACATCCCCAGAATGTCGAGTCCATAGAAGTGCGTCCACATCCCAGTCCCGCACACATGAAGGATGTGTAATGGGTACTGTCGAGGGTTGCAGCCATGGGATCGTGGGTATGCAGAAATGGGGCTCGGTGTTGTTTGGCAGATAATCCGTTGTCCCGCCCCGTGGGAGGGATGTGGGTGTAGCACATGCCTCACTCCCCACTAATAATGCAAAGCATCCACCGGATAATGCTAAATGCAGGTGTGAAATGTGTACAGCCCTATACCAGTGTCCAGTAGGCAATTCCCATGGACGGACAAGCGTACAACCAAGATGGCACCCATAACTGCAAACCCGGTGGAATTACACAGCTGCAGTAAGGCATAACACAGGAAATACAGATAGGGACTACAGTAGACACTCCCCATACAAAGTCGGACCGCCGTGCGAATACCGGCGTACGCAGCACTCAATCTGCCAGCAACATAATGGGGATTACTCGCTGCCATACCGCGGAATAAATGGGCGACCTGTGGAACACATACTAATGGCACACCAACAACGTCAACTGGGATAGTTAAACTATGGCGTTCCCACTTATAAGGAACATGCTTCAATGAATAAATGGGATCTACATGTTTTGGTGGTGTTATGTTGACAATACAGTGACGGATATATCCTATTGGGACATCTGAGGTTTATTTAAAGCAGTTGCTAACCTGCATCTTTGGGTGTACACCATTTGTTTCCAGTTCTGAAAAACCTGGTTTACGTAGCACTACATAATATGGGTAGTCAAACAGACATCCGCAATTGGGGAACATACAGCAGCAGTCAAAACCACTGGCCAGATGGACACAGTCCAGCAACAGCTACACTTTACATATGCACATTGGTGTCCATTGTAGGACCCAAAAATTGATCCGTACAGAATTCCATCCAGCCGTTACCGTTCCACCAGACGACGCGACAGCCGTGACTATGGCACAGCTAGACATATGCACCACCAGCGTGTTTAAGGTTGATGACAAGTGTCCATGAAATGCAGGACATATGAGCAGAAACCCCCAGATGGTCGAGCCCATAGAAGTGCGTCCACATCCCAGTCCCGCACACATGAAGGATGTGTAATGGGTACCGTCGAGGGTCGCAGCCATGGGATCGTGGGTATACAGAAATGGGGCACGGTATTGTTTGGCAGATAATCCATTGTCCCGCCCCGTGGGAGGGATGTGGGTATAGCACATGCCTTACTCCCCACTAATAATGCAAAGCATCCACCGGATAATGCTAAATGCAGGTGTGAAATGTGTACTGCCCTATACCAGTGTCCAGTAGGCAATTCCCATGGATGGACAAGCGTATGACAAAGATGGCACCCATAACTGCAAACCTGGCGGAATTACACAGCTGCAGTAAGGCATAACACAGGTAATACAGATAGGGACTACAGTAGACACTCCCCATACAAAGTCAGACCGCTGTGCGAATACCAGCGTACACAGCACTCAATCTGCCAGCACCAGAATGGGGATCACTTGCTTCCATACCGTGGAACAAATGGGCGACCTGTGGAACACATACCAATGGCACAATAACAACATCAGCCTGGAAGGTCATAGGATGGTTAAACTATGGCGTTCCCACTTATAAAGAACAACCTTCAGTGAATTAATAGGATTAATGTCAATTGACCATGGAATACACCTAATCAACGTCAAAGAACCGCTGTCACTGTATGGCACACAATCCAAAACACACATAGGTAGATGAAACAGTCAACGTAGACATTTCGTCCAGGACAGGTCACAAGTGGTATACAAAGGTTCCTTCATAGACATGTAAGCGCTTTCACCCGTAGGCTCCGTCAGACTTACACATAACATAAAAGCATCCAGGCTTTAAATATCCCCCCTACACTTTCATTGGTCAATTTCTCAGCAAACAATGAACATTTAACCACAGCATATAAAGCACAGACGCAATGTTAACTACACACACGTATATTAACATCTCCAAAAACATCCTATTAACACATGTATTATATGATATTGTATGATGCCTAATACTCATCAATCAAAGGTCTAACAATATATATAGAAGATATGTATGTCATAACAATGTAATACAGTGGTAAACAACTGAAAGAGTGGACTAATGTGTGTTAACTGCATATCTGTACCTAAACTACAGTCCTGTTATGGGGGTTAAGCCACCTGCCTCTCAAAAAGGTAAATATTGCTTTTTTCCCACTTGTCTGAGCATTAAAAAAGTTCAGTTACAGGCTTGCTGTTCCTGAACAGTTTGAATGTTTCTGTGAGGCCAATCTGGCTTGGGCTGGAGGAGGGTCTCTGTGTTGATCAGTGGCAGTGAATAACATTGAGCAGCTTCCCTGCCCCCCGTAGAGGTGGTTACTGACTTGAAACTGTAGGTTTATTGTCCGTTTTGGGTCTATTCCTGCTTCTTTCCAGCCCCTGCTATCAAGCACGCTTTAAATTTGCTTTAGCGCGGAGTTGCCACTAGAGCAGCATTGGGCAGCGCAGGTTAAACAGGGTTAAACTCTGTCTGGCTCCAGAAAGTCTGTTCTTCAATATTTCCCTTAGAACTGCTCTGTTAGGAACCTAAACAGTTTACACCTTCACTAAAAAGTGCAGCACTTGTTCCAAATAGCTTTTGCTTCTCAAAAAGCTCAGCACATGTCTTATAAGCATATCCCTTGTCTTATAAGCATTCTCTTTGCAGGTCAAGCACTGCTATATTATACAAATCTCACACTAGCAAAACCCCCCAGGAGTGCCCACTTCCCTGCTAAGCCCACTACTTTACTGTCTCGTACCAACTCATAATTCATTCTAGTATGTCGAAGGGTCAGATGTTGGCGTCCTCCCCTGCCCAGTTGGTGAATCTGGGTATTCTGAGACAATGTTACAATTGCCTCATGTACACGGACAACCCTCTCCTCCTCCCACGTAACACTAACACTTGTGAGAGATGCAGCTATTTAGCCGGACTGCAGGCTGAGCTCTCTCAACACAGGACTGGCAAGACCAGGCAGGAGGAGAAGGCAACTACACACACCGCAATACCAGTCTCACATAACTCAACCACACCACTGAATCAAACACATAAACACACTAAGACATACTCGGAGGCTCTGAGTAAAAATTTACCTAAACAGCAGAGGCCTCCAAAGCAGACACCCAAGCAACTGCAAACTCAATACACCACACAAACAACACATAAACCACAAAACCAGTGTGCAAAGCAGTCACTGCCCTTAAGGCCAAATACAACACCAAACATACTTGTCATAGGTGACTCCATAGTCAGACACACTGATGTCCCGCTCACCAGACTGAGTAAGGAGAAGGTCACAGTTAGCTGCCTGTCGGGCGCTATAATCCGCAACATAGCGCAAGCACTCAGGTCTCTCAACAGCAGGTACAAGTATGACTCAGTCATTGTCCACGCTGGTGTCAACGACCTGATTTACCTCCTTGGACTACATGAAGAGAGACATTGAGGAGCTCTCTGATTATGTAGCCCAGGCAGGTATGACCCTGACCTTGAGCAGTATCCTACCTTCACCTAGAATGATGCCACAATACAGTGATAAGATGATCAGCTTTAATACGTGGCTTAAATCGGTAAAAAGTCATTCAAAGGGGATCCAATGTCTGTCTGCCTGGGATGACATGCTGGACAAGCCACGCTGCTTCGCAAGGGACGGCTTGCACCTGTCACCCCTAGGCATCCGGATATTGGCAAAGGCTCTTGCCACCCCCATAGTGCCTTTTTTAGGCAAGGCTCAAATTCTAAACCTAACACCCTAGAACACAAAAAAGGAAATAAACTAAGGGTAATGCTGCTCAATGCCAGAAGTCTCAATCTCAAGATGCACGCACTGGAGGCCCTTCTCAGTATGGAGAACATTGATGTCTGTGCTGTGACAGAAACCTAGTTCAAGGCTCCTGAGAGCACCCCAGCACTATCAGGTTTCACCTCATATCATGCTCCGCCCCAAAGTCCGGACAACACCAAGAGGAGGGGGTGTCCATATTCATAAAGGACACCCACACCTCAAGGTTGGTGGCAACGCACGATGCATCGGAGACCATCCAGGTGCAATTAACCATAGGCAAGACTGCTCTGCAATTTGTAGCATGTTACAGGCCACCCTCCCAAACACAGGAACCTCACATGGCCTTCCTGCAAACATTGGAGGGGATAAATGTATCTCCAAACACCATCATACTAGGTGACTTCAACTACCCTAATATAGATTGGGAACACTACTCAAGCCCAAACACTCTAGGCCAAATGTTCCTGGTGTTCATAAACTCAAATGCCATGGAACAACTAGTCACCATCCCCACAAGAGGAGATAACATACCTGATCTCATTATCACGAACATGGGATCACAATGTTCAACACCGGAAGTATACCCCTCACTGGTGAGATCAGATCATAAACTAATCGCTGGAGGTCCTCATCCCACCCCCACCTGAAATAAAAAAGACCACAGTGAATAAATTCTCAAAAGCCGTCTTCACACTTCTAAAAACTAGTGTGGTCTCCTTTAAGGCCCCTGAGCCACTGGTACACATTACTCAAACCGCTGAATTTTTTTCCCCCCCCTTAAA